>NW_027017502.1:0-76246 GCF_036013445.1 Caloenas nicobarica | reverse complement strand
GGGCCCTGTCGGGCCCTGTCGGGCTCTGGTCGGGCTCTGTCGGGCCCTGTCGGGCTCTGTCGGGCCCTGTCGGGCTCTGTCGGGCCCTGTCGGGCTCTGTCGGGCTCTACTGGGCCCTGTCGGGCTCTGTCGGGCCCTGTCGGGCCCTGTCGGGCTCTGTCGGGCTCTACTGGGCTCTACTGGGCTCTACTGGGCTCTGTCGGGCTCTGTCGGGCTCTACTGGGCTCTACTGGGCTCTGTCGGGCTCTGTCGGGCTCTGTCGGGCTCTACTGGGCCCTGTCGGGCCCTGTCGGGCCCTGTCGGGCTCTGTCGGGCTCTACTGGGCTCTGTCAGGCTCTGTCGGGCTCTGTCGGGCTCTGTCGGGCCCTGTCGGGCTCTGTCGGGCTCTACTGGGCTCTGTCGGGCTCTGTCGGGCTCTACTGGGCCCTGTCGGGCTCTGTCGGGCTCTGTCGGGCTCTGTCGGGCCCTGTCGGGCTCTGCGGGCTCTGTCGGGCTCTGTCGGGCTCTACTGGGCTCTGTCGGGCTCTACTGGGCTCTACTGGGACCTGGTCGGGCTCTGTCGGGCTCTGTCGGGCTCTGTCGGGCTCTACTGGGCTCTGTCGGGCTCTGTCGGGCCCTGTTGGGCCCTGTCGGGCTCTGTCGGGCTCTGTCGGGCCCTGTCGGGCTCTGTCGGGCTCTGTCGGGCTCTGTCGGGCTCTGTCGGGCTCTACTGGGCCCTGTCGGGCTCTGTCGGGCTCTGTCGGGCCCTGTCGGGCCCTGTCGGCTCTGTCGGGCTCTGTCGGGCTCTGTCGGGCTCTACTGGGCCTCTGTCGGGCTCTGTCGGGCTCTGTCGGGCTCTGTCGGGCCCTGTCGGGCTCTGTCGGGCTCTGTCGGGCCCTGTCGGGCTCTGTCGGGCTCTGTCGGGCTCTGTCGGGCTCTACTGGGCTAAACTGGGCTCTGTCGGGCTCTGTCGGGCTCTGTCGGGCCCTGTCGGGCTCTGTCGGGCTCTGTCGGGCTCTACTGGGCTCTATGGAGCTCTGTCGGGCTCTGTCGGGATCTACTGTGCCCTGTCGGGCCCTGTCGGGCCCTGTCGGGCTCTGTCGGGCTCTACTGGGCTCTGTCGGGCTCTGTCGGGCTCTACTGGGCCCTGTCGGGCTCTGTCGGGCCCTGTCGGGCTCTGTCGGGCTCTGTCGGGCCCTGTCGGGCCCTGTCGGGCTCTGTCGGGCCCTGTCGGGCTCTGTCGGGCTCTGTCGGGCTCTGTCGGGCTCTACTGGGCTCTGTCGGGCTCTGTCGGGCTCTGTCGGGCCCTGTCGGGCCCTGTCGGGCTCTGTCGGGCCCTGTCGGGCTCTGTCGGGCTCTGTCGGGCCCTGTCGGGCTCTGTCGGGCCCTGTCGGGCCCTGTCGGGCCCTGTCGGGCTCTGTCGGCCCTGTCGGGCTCTGTCGGGCTCTGTCGGGCCCTGTCGGGCTCTGTCGGGCCCTGTCGGGCCCTGTCGGCCCTGTCGGGCTCTGTCGTGCTCTGTCGGGCTCTACTGGGCCCTGTCGGGTTCTGTCGGGCTCTGTCGGTTCTACTGGGCTCTACTGGGCTCTGTCGGGCTCTGTCGGGCTCTACTGGGCCCTGTCGGGACCTGTCGGGCTCTGTCGGGCTCTGTCGGGCTCTACCGGGCCCTGTCGGGCCCTGTCGGGCCCTGTCGGGCTCTGTCGGGCTCTGTCGGGCCCTGTCGGGCCCTGTCGGGCTCTGTCGGGCTCTGTCGGGCTCTACTGGGCTCTACTGGGCTCTGTCGGGCTCTGTCGGGCTCTACTGGGCCCTGTCGGGCCCTGTCGGGCTCTGTCGGGCTCTACTGGGCTCTGTCAGGCTCTGTCTGGCTCTGTCGGGCCCTGTCGGGCTCTGTCGGGCTCTACTGGGCTCTGTCAGGCTCTGTCAGGCCCTGTCGGGCTCTGTCGGCCCTGTCGGGCTCTGTCGGGCTCTGTCGGGCCCTGTCGGGCTCTGTCGGGCTCTACTGGCTCTACTGGGCTCTGTCGGGCTCTGTCGGGCTCTACTGGGCCCTGTCGGGCCCTGTCGGGCCCTGTCGGGCTCTGTCGGGCTCTACTGGGCTCTGTCAGGCTCTGTCTGGCTCTGTCGGGCCCTGTCGGGCTCTGTCGGGCTCTACTGGGCTCTGTCAGGCCCTGTCGGGCCCTGTCGGGCCCTGTCGGGCTCTGTCGGGCTCTGTCGGGCCCTGTCGGGCTCTGTCGGGCTCTGTCGGGCTCTGTCGGGCTCTACTGGGCTCTACTGGGCTCTGTCGGCCTCTGTCGGGCTCTACTGGGCCCTGTCAGGCCCTGTCGGGCTCTGTCGGGCTCTGTCGGGCCCTGTCGGGCTCTGTCGGGCTCTACTGGGCTATGTCGGGCTCTGTCGGGCTCTACTGGGCCCTGTCGGGCTCTGTCGGGCCCTGTCGGGCCCTGTCGGGCTCTGTCGGGCTCTGTCGGGCTCTGTCGGGCTCTACTGGGCTCTGTCGGGCTCTACTGGGCTCTACTGGGCCCTGTCGGGCTCTGTCGGGCTCTGTCGGGCTCTGTCGGGATCTGTCGGGCTCTGCTGGGCTCTGTTGGGCTCTGTCGGGCCCTGTCGGGCCCTGTCGGGCTCTGTCGGGCTCTGTCGGGCCCTGTCGGGCTCTGTCGGGCTCTGTCGGGCTCTGTCGGGCTCTACTGGGCCCTGTCGGGCCCTGGTCGGGCCCTGTCGGGCCCTGTCGGGCTCTGTCGGGCCCTGTCGGGCTCTGTCGGGCCCTGTCGGGCTCTGTCGGGCTCTGTCGGGCTCTACTGGGCTAAACTGGGCTCTGTCGGGTCTTGTCGGGCTCTGTTGGGCCCTGTCGGGCTCTGTCGGGCTCTGTCGGGCCCTGTCGGGCTCTGTCGTGCCCTGTCGGGCTCTGTCGGGCTCTGTCGGGCTCTACTGGGCTCTACTGAGCTCTGTCGGGCTCTGTCGGGCTCTACTGTGCCCTGTCCGGGCCTGTCGGGCCCTGTCGGGCTCTGTCGGCTCTACTGGGCTCTGTCGGGCTCTGTCGGGCTCTGTCGGGCTCTACTGGGCCCTGTCGGGCTCTGTCGGGCCCTGTCGGGCTCTGTCGGGCTCTGTCGGGCCCTGTCGGGCCCTGTCGGGCTCTGTCGGGCCCTGTCGCGCTCTGTCGGGCTCTGTCGGGGCTCTGTCGGCTCTACTGGGCTCTGTCGGGCTCTGTCGGGCCCTGTCGGGCTCTGTCGGGCTCTGTCGGGCTCTGTCGGGCTCTGTCGGGCTCTGTCGGGCCCTGTCGGGCCCTGTCGGGCTCTGTCGGGCCCTGTCGGGCTCTGTCGGGCTCTACTGGGCCCTGTCGGGCCCTGTCGGACTCTGTCGGGCTCTGTCGGGCTCTGTCGGGCTCTGTCGGGCTCTACTGGGCCCTGTCGGGCCCTGTCGGGCCCTGTCGGGCTCTGTCGGGCCCTGTCGGACTCTGTCGGGCTCTGTCGGGCTCTGTCGGGCTCTACTGGGCTCTGTCGGGCTCTGTCGGGCTCTGTCGGGTTCTGTCAGGCTCTGTCGGGCTCTGTCGGGCTCTGTCGGGCTCTCTCGGGCTCTGTCGGGCTCTACTGCGCCCTGTCGGGCCCTGTCGGGCCCTGTCGGGCTCTGGGCTCTGTCGGGCTCTGTCGGGCTCTGTCGGGCTCTGTCGGGCTCTACTGGGCTCTGTCGGGCTCTGTCGGGTTCTGTCGGGCTCTGTCGGGCTCTGTCGGGCTCTGTCGGGCTCTACTGGGCTCTGTCGGGCCCTGTCGGGCTCTGTCGGGCTCTGTCGGGCCCTGTCGGGCTCTGTCGGGCTCTGTCGGGCTCTACTGGGCCCTGTCGGGCCCTGTCGGCTCTGTCGGGGTCTGTCGGGCTCTGTCGGGCTCTGTCGGGCTCTGTCGGGCTCTGTCGGGCTCTGTCGGGCTCTACTGGGCCCTCTCGGGCTCTGTCAGGCTCTGTCGGGCCCTGTCGGGCTCTGTCGGGCTCTGTCGGGCCCTGTCGGGCTCTGGCGGGCCCTGTCGGGCCCTGTCGGGCTCTGTCGGGCTCTGTCGGGCTCTGTCGGGCTCTACTGGGCTCTGTCGGGCTCTACTGGGCTCTACTGGGCCCTGTCGGGCTCTGTCGGGCTCTGTCGGGCTCTGTCGGGCTCTGTCGGGCTCTACTGGGCCCTGTCGCGGGCTCTGTCGGGCTCTGTCGGGCTCTGTCGGGCTCTACTGGGCTCTGTCGGGCTCTGTCGGGCTCTGTCGGGCTCTACCGGGCCCTGTCGGGCTCTGTCGGGCCCTGTCGGGCCCTGTCGGGCTCTGTCGGGCCCTGTCGGGCCCTGTCGGGCCCTGTCGGGCTCTGTCGGGCTCTGTCGGGCTCTGTCGGGCTCTACTGGGCCCTGTCGGGATCTGTCGGGCTCTGTCGGGCCCTGTCGGGCTCTGTCGGGCTCTGTCGGGCCCTGTCGGGCTCTGTCGGGCTCTACTGGGCCCTGTCGGGCCTGTCGGGCTCTGTCGGGCTCTGTCGGGCTCTGTCGGGCCCTGTCGGGCTCTGTCGGGCTCTGTCGGGCCCTGTCGGGGTCTGTCGGGCTCTGTCGGGTCCTGTCGGGCCCTGCCGGGCTCTGTCGGGCTCTACTGGGCCCTGTCGGGCCCTGTCGGACTCTGTCGGGCCCTGTCGGGCCCTGTCGGGCCCTGTCGGGCTCTGTCGGGCTCTGTCGGGCTCTGTCGGGCTCTACTGGGCCCTGTCGGGCCCTGTCGGGCTCTGTCGGGCTCTGTCGGGCTCTGTCGGGCCCTGTCGGGCTCTGTCGGGCTCTGTCGGGATCTACTGGGCCCTGTCGGGTTCTGTCGGGCTCTGTCGGGCTCTGTCGGGCTCTACTGGGCCCTGTCGGGCCCTGTCGGGCCCTGTCGGGCTCTGTCGGGCTCTGTCGGGCTCTGTCGGGCTCTACTGGGCTCTGTCGGGCTCTGTCGGGTTCTGTCGGGCTCTGTCGGGCTCTGTCGGGCTCTGTCGGGCTCTACTGGGCTCTGTCGGGCCCTGTCGGGCTCTGTCGGGCTCTGTCGGGCTCTACTGGGCCCTGTCGGGCCCTGTCGGGCTCTGTCGGGCTCTGTCGGGCCCTGTCGGGCTCTGTCGGGCCCTGTCGGGTTCTGTCGGGCTCTGTCGGGCTCTGTCGGGCTCTACTGGGCTCTACTGGGCTCTGTCGGGCTCTGTCGGGCTCTACTGGGCCCTGTCGGGCCCTGTCGGGCCCTGTCGGGCTCTACTGGGCTCTCTCAGGCTCTGTCGGGCTCTGTCGGGCTCTGTCGGGCCCTGTCGGGCTCTGTCGGGCTCTACTGGGCTCTGTCGGGCTCTGTCGGGCTCTACTGGGCCCTGTCGGGCTCTGTCGGGCCCTGTCGGGCCTCTGTCGGGCTCTGTCGGGCTCTGTCGGGCTCTGTCGGGCTCTGTCGGGCTCTACTGGGCTCTGTCGGGATCTACTGGTCTCTACTGGGACCTGTCGGGCTCTGTCGGGCTCTGTCGGGCTCTGTCGGGCTCTGTCGGGCTCTGTCGGGCTCTACTGGGCTCTGTCGGGCTCTGTCGGGCCCTGTCGGGCTCTGTCGGGCCCTGTCGGGCCCTGTCGGGCTCTGTCGGGCCCTGTCGGGCCCTGTCGGGCCCTGTCGGGCTCTGTCGGGCTCTGTCGGGCTCTGTCGGGCTCTACTGGGCCCTGTCGGGCCCTGTCGGGCCCTGTCGGGCCCTGTCGGGCTCTGTCGGGCTCTGTCGGGCTCTGTCGGGCTCTACTGGGCCCTGTCGGGCTCTGTCGGGCTCTGTCGGGCTCTACTGGGCCCTGTCGGGCCCTGTCGGGCCCTGTCGGGCTCTGTCGGGCTGTGTCGGGCCCTGTCGGGCTCTGTCGGGCTCTGTCGGGCTCTACTGGGCTCTGTCGGGCTCTGTCGGGTTCTGTCGGGCTCTGTCGGGCTCTGTCGGGCTCTGTCGGGCTCTACTGGGCTCTGTCGGGCCCTGTCGGGCTCTGTCGGGCTCTGTCGGGCCCTGTCGGGCTCTGTCGGGCTCTGTCGGGCTCTGTCGGGCTCTACTGGGCCCTGTCGGGCCCTGTCGGGCTCTGTCGGCTCTGTCGGGCTCTGTCGGGCTCTGTCGGGCCCTGTCGGGTTCTGTCGGGCTCTGTCGGGCTCTGTCGGGCTCTACTGGGCTCTACTGGGCTCTGTCGGGCCCTGTCGGCCCTGTCGGGCCCTGTCGGGCTCTACTGGGCTCTCTCAGGCTCTGTCGGGCTCTGTCGGGCTCTGTCGGGCCCTGTCGTGCTCTGTCGGGCTCTACTGGGCTCTGTCGGGCTCTGTCGGGCTCTACTGGGCCCTGTCGGGCTCTGTCGGGCCCTGTCGGGCTCTGTCGGGCTCTGTCGGGCCCTGTCGGGCTCTGTCGGGCTCTGTCGGGCTCTGTCGGGCTCTACTGGGCTCTGTCGGGCTCTACTGGTCTCTACTGGGACCTGTCGGGCTCTGTCGGGCTCTGTCGGGCTCTGTCGGGCTCTACTGGGCTCTGTCGGGCCCCTGTCGGGCCCTGTCGGGCCCTGTCGGGCTCTGTCGGGCCCTGTCGGGCTCTGTCGGGCTCTGTCGGGCTCTGTCGGGCTCTACTGGGCCCTGTCGGGCTCTGTCGGGCTCTGTCGGGCCCTGTCGGGCCCTGTCGGGCTCTGTCGGGCTCTGTCGGGCTCTGTCGGGCTCTACTGGGCCCTGTCGGGCTCTGTCGGGCTCTGTCGGGCCCTGTCGGGCCCTGTCGGGCTCTGTCGGGCTCTGTCGGGCCCTGTCGGGCTCTGTCGGGCTCTGTCGGGCTCTGTCGGGCTCTACTGGGCTAGAACTGGGCTCTGTCGGGCTCTGTCGGGCTCTGTCGGGCCCTGTCGGGCTCTGTCGGGCTCTGTCGGGCTCTACTGGGCTCTACGGAGCTCTGTCGGGCTCTGTCGGGCTCTACTGTGCCCTGTCGGGCCCTGTCGGGCTCTGTCGGGCTCTACTGGGCTCTGTCGGGCTCTGTCGGGCTCTACTGGCCCTGTCGGGCTCTGTCGGGCCCTGTCGGGCTCTGTCCGGCTCTGTCGGGCCTTGTCGGGCCCTGTCGGGCTCTGTCGGGCCTGTCGGGCTCTGTCGGGCTCTGTCGGGCTCTGTCGGGCTCTACTGGGCTCTGTCGGGCCCTGTCGGGCCCTGTCGGGCCCTGTCGGGCTCTGTCGGGCTCTGTCGGGCCCTGTCGGGCCCTGTCGGGCCCTGTCGGGCCCTGTCGGGCCCTGTCGGGCTCTGTCGGGCCCTGTCGGGCTCTGTCGGGCTCTACTGGGCCCTGTCGGGCTCTGTCGGGCCCTGTCGGGCCCTGTCGGGCTCTGTCGGGCTCTGTCGGGCTCTGTCGGGCTCTACTGGGCTCTGTCGGGCTCTACTGGGCTCTACTGGGCCCTGTCGGGCTCTGTCGGGCTCTGTCGGGCTCTGTCGGGCTCTACTGGGCTCTGTCGGGGCCCTGTCGGGCCCTGTCGGGCCCTGTCGGGCTCTGTCGGGCCCTGTCGGGCCCTGTCGGGCTCTGTCGGGCTCTGTCGGGCTCTACTGGGCCCTGTCGGGCTCTGTCGGGCCCTGTCGGGCCCTGTCGGGCCCTGTCGGGCTCTGTCGGGCTCTGTCGGGCTCTGTCGGGCTCTACTGGGCCCTGTCGGGCTCTGTCGGGCCCTGTCGGGCCCTGTCGGGCCCTGTCGGGCTCTGTCGGGCTCTGTCGGGCCCTGTCGGGCTCTGTCGGGCTCTGTCGGGCTCTGTCGGGCTCTACTGGGCTCTACTGGGCTCTGTCGGGCTCTGTCGGGCTCTGTCGGGCTCTACTGGGGCCCTGTCGGGCCCTGTCGGGCCCTGTCGGGCTCTGTCGGGCTCTACTGGGCTCTGTCAGGCTCTGTCGGGCTCTGTCGGGCCCTGTCGGGCTCTGTCGGGCTCTACTGGGCTCTGTCGGGCTCTGTCGGGCTCTACTGGGCTCTGTCGGGCTCTGTCGCGCTCTGTCGGGCCCTGTCGGGCTCTGTCGGGCTCTGTCGGGCTCTGTCGGGCTCTGTCGGGCTCTACTGGGCTCTGTCGGGCTCTACTGGGCTCTACTGGGACCTGTCGGGCTCTGTCGGGCTCTGTCGGGCTCTGTCGGGCTCTACTGGGCTCTGTCGGGCTCTGTCGGGCCCTGTCGGGCTCTGTCGGGCTCTGTCGGGCCCTGTCGGGCCCTGTCGGGCTCTGTCGGGCTCTGTCGGGGCTCTGTCGGGCTCTGTCGGGCTCTGTCGGGCTCTACTGGGCCCTGTCGGGCTGCCTGTCGGGCTCTGTCGGGCCCTGTCGGGCCCTGTCGGGCTCTGTCGGGCTCTGTCGGGCTCTGTCGGGCTCTGTCGGGCTCTACTGGGCCCTGTCGGGCTCTGTCGGGCTCTGTCGGGCTCTGTCGGGCCCTGTCGGGCTCTGTCGGGCTCTGTCGGGCCCTGTCGGGCTCTGTCGGGCTCTGTCGGGCTCTACTGGGCTAACTGGGCTCTGTCGGGCTCTGTCGGGCCCTGTCGGGCCCTGTCGGGCCCTGTCGGGCCCTGTCGGGCTCTGTCGGGCTCTGTCGGGCTCTACTGGGCTCTACGGAGCTCTGTCGGGCTCTGTCGGGATCTACTGTGCCCTGTCGGGCCCTGTCAGGGCCTGTCGGGCTCTGTCGGGCTCTACTGGGCTCTGTCGGGCTCTGTCGGGCTCTGTTGGGCTCTACTGGGCCCTGTCGGGCTCTGTCGGGCCCTGTCGGGCCCTGTCGGGCCTGCGGCTCTCGGGCCCTGTCGGGCTCTGTTGGGCTCTGTCGGGCTCTGTCGGGCTCTACTGGGCTCTGTCGGGCTCTGTCGGGCTCTTTCGGGCCCTGTCGGGCTCTGTCGGGCTCTGTCGGGCCCTGGTCGGGCTCTGTCGGGCTCTGTCGGGCCCTGTCGGGCCCTGTCGGGCTCTGTCGGGCTCTACTGGGCCCTGTCGGGCTCTGTCGGGCCCTGTCGGGCCCTGTCGGGCTCTGTCGGGCTCTGTCGGGCTCTACTGGGCTCTGTCGGGCTCTACTGGGCTCTACTGGGCCCTGTCGGGCTCTGTCGGGCTCTGTCGGGCTCTGTCGGGCTCTGTCGGGCTCTGTCGGGCTCTACTGGGCTCTGTCGGGCTCTGTCGGGCCCTGTCGGGCCCTGTCGGGCCCTGTCGGGCTCTGTCGGGCTCTGTCGGGCTCTGTCGGGCTCTACTGGGCCCTGTCGGGGCCCTGTCGGGCTCTGTCGGGCCCTGTCGGGCTCTGTCGGGCTCTGTCGGTCTCTGTCGGGCTCTGTCGGGCTCTACTGGGCCCTGTCGGGCTCTGTCGGGCTCTGTCGGGCTCTGTCGGGCTCTGTCGGGCTCTGTCGGGCTCTGTCGGGCCCTGTCGGGGCTCTGTCGGGCTCTGTCGGGCTCTGTCGGGCTTTACTGGGCTAAACTGGGCTCTGTCGGCTCTGTCGGGCTCTGTCGGGCCCTGTCGGGCTCTGTCGGGCTCTGTCGGGCTCTACTGGGCTCTACGGAGCTCTGTCGGGCTCTGTCGGGCTCTACTGTGCCCTGTCGGGCCCTGTCGGGCTCTGTCGGGCTCTACTGGGCTCTGTCGGGCTCTGTCGGGCTCTACTGGGCCCTGTCGGGCTCTGTCGGGCTCTGTCGGGCTCTGTCGGGCTCTGTCGGGCCCTGTCGGGCCCTGTCGGGCTCTGTCGGGCCCTGTCGGGCTCTGTCGGGCTCTGTCGGGCTCTGTCGGGCTCTACTGGGGCTCTGTCGGGCTCTGTCGGGCTCTGTCGGGCCCTGTCGGGCTCTGTCGGGCTCTGTCGGCCCTGTCGGGCTCTGTCGGGCTCTGTCGGGCCCTGTCGGGCTCTGTCGGGCCCTGTCGGGCCCTGTCGGGCTCTGTCGGGCCCTGTCGGGCTCTGTCGGGCTCTACTGGGCCCTGTCGGGTTCTGTCGGGCCCTGTCGGGCTCTGTCGGGCTCTGTCGGGCCCTGTCGGGCCCTGTCGGGCCCTGTCGGGCTCTGTCGGGCTCTGTCGGGCTCTGTCGGGCTCTGTCGGGCTCTACTGGGCTCTGTCGGGCTCTACTGGGCTCTACTGGGCCCTGTCGGGCTCTGTCGGGCTCTGTCGGGCTCTGTCGGGCTCTGTCGGGCTCTACTGGGCTCTGTCGGGCTCTGTCGGGCCCTGTCGGGCCCTGTCGGGCTCTGTCGGGCTCTGTCGGGCCCTGTCGGCTCTGTCGGGCTCTGTCGGGCTCTGTCGGGCTCTACTGGGCCCTGTCGGGCTCTGTCGGGCTCTGTCGGGCCCTGTCGGGCCCTGTCGGGCTCTGTCGGGCTCTGTCGGGCTCTGTCGGGCTCTGTCGGGCTCTACTGGGCCCTGTCGGGCTCTGTCGGGCTCTGTCGGGCCCTGTCGGGCTCTGTCGGGCTCTGTCGGGCCCTGTCGGGCTCTGTCGGGCTCTGTCGGGCTCTGTCGGGCTCTGTCGGGCTCTACTGGGCTCTACTGGGCTCTGTCGGGCTCTGTCGGGCTCTGTCGGGCTCTACTGGGCCCTGTCGGGCCCTGTCGGGCCCTGTCGGGCTCTGTCGGGCTCTACTGGGCTCTGTCAGGCTCTGTCGGGCTCTGTCGGGCTCTGTCGGGCCCTGTCGGGCTCTGTCGGGCTCTACTGGGCTCTGTCGGGCTCTGTCGGGCTCTACTGGGCCCTGTCGGGCTCTGTCGGGCTCTGTCGGGCTCTGTCGGGCCCTGTCGGGCTCTGTCGGGCTCTGTCGGGCTCTGTCGGGCTCTACTGGGCTCTGTCGGGCTCTACTGGGCTCTACTGGGACCTGTCGGGCTCTGTCGGGCTCTGTCGGGCTCTGTCGGGCTCTACTGGGCTCTGTCGGGCTCTGTCGGGGCCCTGTTGGGCCCTGTCGGGCTCTGTCGGGCTCTGTCGGCCCTGTCGGGCTCTGTCGGGCTCTGTCGGGCTCTGTCGGGCTCTGTCCGGGCTCTACTGGGCCCTGTCGGGCTCTGTCGGGCTCTGTCGGGCCCTGTCGGGCCCTGTCGGGCTCTGTCGGGCTCTGTCGGGCTCTGTCGGGCTCTACTGGGCCCTGTCGGGCTCTGTCGGGCTCTGTCGGGCTCTGTCGGGCCCTGTCGGGCCCTGTCGGGCTCTGTCGGGCCCTGTCGGGCTCTGTCGGGCTCTGTCGGGCTCTGTCGGGCTCTACTGGGCTAAACTGGGCTCTGTCGGGCTCTGTCGGGCTCTGTCGGGCCCTGTCGGGCTCTGTCGGGCTCTGTCGGGCTCTACTGGGCTCTATGGAGCTCTGTCGGGCTCTGTCGGGATCTACTGTGCCCTGTCGGGCCCTGTCGGGCCCTGTCGGGCTCTGTCGGGCTCTACTGGGCTCTGTCGGGCTCTGTCGGGCTCTACTGGGCCCTGTCGGGCTCTGTCGGGCCCTGTCGGGCTCTGTCGGGCTCTGTCGGGCCCTGTCGGGCCCTGTCGGGCTCTGTCGGGCCCTGTCGGGCTCTGTCGGGCTCTGTCGGGCTCTGTCGGGCTCTACTGGGCTCTGTCGGGCTCTGTCGGGCTCTGTCGGGCCCTGTCGGGCCCTGTCGGGCTCTGTCGGGCCCTGTCGGGCTCTGTCGGGCTCTGTCGGGCCCTGTCGGGCTCTGTCGGGCCCTGTCGGGCCCTGTCGGGCCCTGTCGGGCTCTGTCGGGCTCTGTCGGGCTCTACTGGGCCCTGTCGGGCTCTGTCGGGCCCTGTCGGGCTCTGTCGGGCTCTGTCGGGCCCTGTCGGGCCCTGTCGGGCTCTGTCGGGCTCTGTCGGGCTCTGTCGGTCTCTACTGGGCTCTGTCGGGCTCTACTGGGCTCTACTGGGCCCTGTCGGGCTCTGTCAGGCTCTGTCGGGCTCTGTCGGGCTCTACTGGGCTCTGTCGGGCTCTGTCGGGCCCTATCGGGCCCTGTCGGGCTCTGTCGGGCTCTGTCGGGCCCTGTCGGGCTCTGTCGGGCTCTGTCGGGCTCTGTCGGGCTCTACTGGGCCCTGTCGGGCTCTGTCGGGCTCTGTCGGGCCCTGTCGGGCTCTGTCGGGCTCTGTCGGGCTCTGTCGGGCTCTGTCGGGCTCTACTGGGCCCTGTCGGGCTCTGTCGGGCTCTGTCGGGCTCTGTCGGGCCCTGTCGGGCTCTGTCGGGCTCTGTCGGGCTCTGTCGGGCCCTGTCGGGCTCTGTCGGGCTCTGTCGGGCTCTGTCGGGCTCTACTGGGCTAAACTGGGCTCTGTCGGGCTCTGTCGGGCTCTGTCGGGCCCTGTCGGGCCCTGTCGGGCCCTGTCGGGCTCTGTCGGGCTCTGTCGGGCTCTACTGGGCTCTACGGAGCTCTGTCGGGCTCTGTCGGGCTCTACTGTGCCCTGTCGGGCCCTGTCGGGCTCTGTCGGGCTCTACTGGGCTCTGTCGGGCTCTGTCGGGCTCTACTGGGCCCTGTCGGGCTCTGTCGGGCCCTGTCGGGCTCTGTCGGGCTCTGTCGGGCCCTGTCGGGCCCTGTCGGGCTCTGTCGGGCCCTGTCGGGCTCTGTCGGGCTCTGTCGGGCTCTGTCGGGCTCTACTGGGCTCTGTCGGGCTCTGTCGGGCCCTGTCGGGCCCTGTCGGGCTCTGTCGGGCCCTGTCGGGCCCTGTCGGGCTCTGTCGGGCCCTGTCGGGCTCTGTCGGGCTCTACTGGGCCCTGTCGGGCTCTGTCGGGCCCTGTCGGGCTCTGTCGGGCTCTGTCGGGCCCTGTCGGGCCCTGTCGGGCTCTGTCGGGCTCTGTCGGGCTCTGTCGGGCTCTACTGGGCTCTGTCGGGCTCTACTGGGCTCTACTGGGCCCTGTCGGGCTCTGTCGGGCTCTGTCGGGCTCTGTCGGGCTCTGTCGGGCTCTGTCGGGCTCTACTGGGCTCTGTCGGGCCCTGTCGGGCCCTGTCGGGCCCTGTCGGGCTCTGTCGGGCTCTGTCGGGCCCTGTCGGGCTCTGTCGGGCTCTGTCGGGCTCTGTCGGGCTCGACTGGGCCCTGTCGGGCTCTGTCGGGCTCTGTCGGGCCCTGTCGGGCCCTGTCGGGCTCTGTCGGGCTCTGTCGGTCTCTGTCGGGCTCTACTGGGCCCTGTCGGGCTCTGTCGGGCTCTGTCGGGCTCTGTCGGGCTCTGTCGGGCCCTGTCGGGCTCTGTCGGGCTCTGTCGGGCTCTGTCGGGCTCTACTGGGCTCTACTGGGCTCTGTCGGGCTCTGTCGGGCTCTGTCGGGCTCTACTGGGCCCTGTCGGGCCCTGCCGGGCCCTGTCGGGCTCTGTCGGGCTCTACTGGGCTCTGTCAGGCTCTGTCGGGCTCTGTCGGGCTCTGTCGGGCCCTGTCGGGCTCTGTCGGGCTCTACTGGGCTCTGTCGGGCTCTGTCGGGCTCTACTGGGCCCTGTCGGGCTCTGTCGGGCTCTGTCGGGCCCTGTCGGGCTCTGTCGGGCTCTGTCGGGCTCTGTCGGGCTCTACTGGGCTCTGTCGGGCTCTACTGGGCTCTACTGGGACCTGTCGGGCTCTGTCGGGCTCTGTCGGGCTCTACTGGGCTCTGTCGGGCTCTGTCGGGCCCTGTTGGGCCCTGTCGGGCTCTGTCGGGCTCTGTCGGGCCCTGTCGGGCTCTGTCGGGCTCTGTCGGGCTCTACTGGGCCCTGTCGGGCTCTGTCGGGCTCTGTCGGGCCCTGTCGGGCCCTGTCGGGCTCTGTCGGGCTCTGTCGGGCTCTGTCGGGCTCTACTGGGCCCTGTCGGGCTCTGTCGGGCTCTGTCGGGCTCTGTCGGGCCCTGTCGGGCTCTGTCGGGCCCTGTCGGGCCCTGTCGGGCTCTGTCGGGCTCTGTCGGGCTCTGTCGGGCTCTACTGGGCTAAACTGGGCTCTGTCGGGCCCTGTCGGGCTCTGTCGGGCCCTGTCGGGCTCTGTCGGGCTCTGTCGGGCTCTACTGGGCTCTACGGAGCTCTGTCGGGCTCTGTCGGGATCTACTGTGCCCTGTCGGGCCCTGTCGGGCTCTGTCGGGCTCTGTCGGGCCCTGTCGGGCCCTGTCGGGCTCTGTCGGGCCCTGTCGGGCTCTGTCGGGCTCTGTCGGGCCCTGTCGGGCTCTGTCGGGCCCTGTCGGGCCCTGTCGGGCCCTGTCGGGCTCTGTCGGGCTCTGTCGGGCTCTACTGGGCCCTGTCGGGCTCTGTCGGGCTCTGTCGGGCTCTACTGGGCTCTGTCGGGCTCTGTCGGGCTCTGTCGGGCCCTGTCGGGCTCTGTCGGGCTCTGTCAGGCCCTGTCGGGCTCTGTTGGGCTCTGTCGGGCCCTGTCGGGCCCTGTCGGGCTCTGTCGGGCCCTGTCGGGCCCTGTCGGGCTCTGTCGGGCCCTGTCGGGCTCTGTCGGGCTCTACTGGGCCCTGTCGGGCTCTGTCGGGCCCTGTCGGGCTCTGTCGGGCTCTGTCGGTCCCTGTCGGTCCCTGTCGGGCCCTGTCGGGCTCTGTCGGGCTCTGTCAGGCTCTGTCGGGCTCTACTGGGCTCTACTGGGCTCTGTCGGGCTCTGTCGGGCTCTGTCGGGTTCTGTCGGGCTCTGCTGATCTCTGTCGGGCTCTGTCGGGCTCTACTGGGCCCTGTCGGGCTCTGTCAGGCTCTGTCGGGCCCTGTCGGGCTCTGTCGGGCTCTGTCGGGCCCTGTCGGGCTCTGTCGGGCCCTGTCGGGCCCTGTCGGGCTCTGTCGGGCTCTGTCGGGCTCTGTCGGGCTCTGTCGGGTTCTGTCGGGCTCTGTCGGGCTCTGTCGGGCTCTGTCGGGCTCCACTGGGCTCTACTGGGCTCTGTCGGGCTCTGTCGGGCTCTACTGGGCCCTGTCGGGCTCTGTCGGGCTCTGTCGGGCCCTGTCGGGCCCTGTCGGGCTCTGTCGGGCTCTGTCGGGTTCTGTCGGGTTCTGTCGGGCTCTGTCGGGCTCTGTCGGGCTCTGTCGGGCTCTGTCGGGCTCTACTGGGCCCTGTCGGGCTCTGTCAGGCTCTGTCGGGCCCTGTCGGGCTCTGTCGGTCTCTGTCGGGCCCTGTCGGGCTCTGTCGGGCCCTGTCGGGCCCTGTCGGGCTCTGTCGGGCTCTGTCAGGCTCTGTCGGGCTCTACTGGGCTCTGTCGGGCTCTACTGGGCTCTACTGGGCCCTGTCGGGCTCTGTCGGGCTCTGTCGGGCTCTGTCAGGCTCTACTGGGCTCTGTCGGGCCCTGTCGGGCTCTGTCGGGCTCTGTCGGGCTCTACTGGGCTCTGTCGGGCTCTGTCGGGCCCTGTCGGGCTCTGTCGGGCTCTGTCGGGCCCTGTCGGGCTCTGTCGGGCTCTACTGGGCCCTGTCGGGCCCTGTCGGGCTCTGTCGGGCCCTGTCGGGCTCTGTCGGGCTCTGTCGGGCCCTGTCGGGCTCTACTGGGCCCTCTCGGGCACTGTCGGGCTCTGTCGGGCTCTGTCGGGCTCTACTGGGCTAAACTGGGCTCTGTGAGGCCCTGTCGGGTCCTGTCGGGCTCTGTCGGGCTCTGTCGGGCTCTGTCGGGCTCTGTCGGGCTCTGTCGGGCTCTGTCGGGCCCTGTCGGGCTCTGTCGGGCTCTGTCGGGCTCTACTGGGCCCTGTTGGGCTCTGTCGGGCTCTGTCGGGCTCTGTCGGGCTCTGTCGGGCTCTGTCGGGCTCTACTGGGCCCTGTCGGGCTCTGTCGGGCTCTGTCGGGCTCTGTCGGGCTCTACTGGGCTCTGTCGGGCCCTGTCGGGCTCTGTCGGGCCCTGTCGGGCCCTGTCGGGCTCTGTCGGGCTCTGTCGGGCTCTGTCGGGCTCTACTGGGCTCTGTCGGGCTCTGTCGGGCTCTACTGGGCCCTGTCGGGCTCTGTCGGGCTCTGTCGGGGTCTGTCGGGCCCTGTCGGGCCCTGTCGGGCCCTGTCGGGCTCTGTCGGGCCCTGTCGGGCTCTGTCGGGCTCTACTGGGCCCTGTCGGGCTCTGTCGGGCTCTGTCGGGCTCTGTCGGGCTCTACTGGGCCCTGTCGGGCCCTGTCGGGCTCTGTCGGGCTCTGTCGGGCTCTGTCGGGCTCAACTGGTCTCTGTCGGGCTCTGTCGGGCTCTGTCGGGCTCTGTCGGGCCCTGTCGGGCTCTGTTGGGCTCTGTCGGGCCCTGTCGGGCTCTGTCGGGCTCTACTGGGCCCTGTCGGGCACTGTCGGGCTCTGTCGGGCTCTGTCGGGCTCTACTGGGCTAAACTGGGCTCTGTCGGGCTCTGTCGGGCTCTGTCGGGCTCTGTCGGGCCCTGTCGGGCTCTGTCGGGCTCTGTCGGGCTCTGTCGGGCCCTGTCGGGCTCTGTCGGGCTCTGTCGGGCTCTATTGGGCCCTGTCGGGCTCTACTGGGCCCTGTCGGGCTCTGTCGGGCTCTGTCGGGCTCTGTCGGGCTCTACTGGGCCCTGTCGGGCTCTGTCGGGCTCTGTCGGGCTCTACTGGGCTCTGTCGGGCTCTGTCGGGCTCTGTCGGGCTCTGTCGGGCCCTGTCGGGCTCTGTCGGGCTCTGTCGGGCTCTGTCGGGCTCTACTGGGCTCTGTCGGGCTCTGTCGGGCTCTGTCGGGCCCTGTCGGGCCCTGTCGGGCTCTGTCGGGCCCTGTCGGGCTCTGTCGGGCTCTACTGGGCCCTGTCGGGCTCTGTCGGGCTCTGTCGGGCTCTGTCGGGCTCTACTGGGCCCTGTCGGGCCCTGTCGGGCCCTGTCGGGCTCTGTCGGGCTCTGTCGGGCTCAACTGGTCTCTGTCGGGCTCTGTCGGGTTCTGTCGGGCTCTGTCGGGCTCTGTCGGGCTCTGTCGGGCTCTACTGGGCTCTACTGGGCTCTGTCGGGCTCTGTCGGGCTCTACTGGGCCCTGTCGGGCTCTGTCGGGCTCTGTCGGGCCCTGTCGGGCCCTGTCGGGCTCTGTCGGGCTCTGTCGGGTTCTGTCGGGCTTTGTCGGGCTCTGTCGGGCTCTGTCGGGCTCTACTGGGCCCTGTCGGGCTCTGTCAGGCTCTGTCGGGCCCTGTCGGGCTCTGTCGGGCTCTGTCGGGCTCTGTCGGGCCCTGTCGGGCTCTGTCGGGCCCTGTCGGGCCCTGTCGGGCTCTGTCGGGCTCTGTCGGGCTCTGTCGGGCTCTACTGGGCTCTGTCGGGCTCTACTGGGCTCTACTGGGCCCTGTCGGGCTCTGTCGGGCTCTGTCGGGCTCTGTCGGGCTCTGTCGGGCTCTACTGGGCTCTGTCGGGCCCTGTCGGGCTCTGTCGGGCTCTGTCGGGCCCTGTCGGGCTCTGTCGGGCTCTGTCGGGCTCTGTCGGGCTCTACTGGGCTCTGTCGGGCTCTGTCGGGCTCTGTCGGGCTCTACTGGGCCCTGTCGGGCTCTGTCGGGCCCTGTCGGGCTCTGTCGGGCTCTGTCGGGCCCTGTCGGGCCCTGTCGGGCTCTGTCGGGCCCTGTCGGGCTCTGTCGGGCTCTGTCGGGCTCTGTCGGGCTCTGTCGGGCTCTACTGGGCTCTGTCAGGCTCTGTCGGGCTCTGTCGGGCCCTGTCGGGCTCTGTCGAGCCCTGTCGGGCCCTGTCGGGCTCTGTCGGGCCCTGTCGGGCTCTGTCGGGCTCTACTGGGCCCTGTCGGGCCCTGTCGGACTCTGTCGGGCTCTGTCGGGCTCTGTCCGGCCCTGTCGGGCTCTGTCGGGCCCTGTCGGGCCCTGTCGGGGTCTGTCGGGCTCTGTCGGGCTCTGTCGGGCTCTGTCGGGCTCTGTCGGGCTCTGTCGGGCTCTACTGGGCTCTGTCGGGCTCTGTCGGGCTCTGTCGGGCTCTGTCGGGCCCTGTCGGGCCCTGTCGGGCTCTGTCGGGCCCTGTCGGGCTCTACTGGGCTATGTCGGGCTCTGTCGGGCTCTGTCGGGCTCTGTCGGGCCCTGTCGGGCCCTGTCGGGCTCTGTCGGGCCCTGTCGGGCTCTGTCGGGCTCTACTGGGCCCTGTCGGGCTCTGTCGGGCTCTGTCGGGCTCTGTCGGGCTCTACTGGGCCCTGTCTGGCCCTGTCGGGCCCTGTCGGGCTCTGTCGGGCTCTGTCGGGCTCAACTGGTCTCTGTCGGGCTCTGTCGGGTTCTGTCGGGCTCTGTCGGGCTCTGTCGGGCTCTGTCGGGCTCTACTGGGCTCTACTGGGCTCTGTCGGGCTCTGTCGGGCTCTACTGGGCCCTGTCGGGCTCTGTCGGGCTCTGTCGGGCCCTGTCGGGCCCTGTCGGGCTCTGTCGGGCTCTGTCGGGTTCTGTCGGGCTTTGTCGGTCTCTGTCGGGCTCTGTCGGGCTCTACTGGGCCCTGTCGGGCTCTGTCAGGCTCTGTCGGGCCCTGTCGGGCCCTGTCGGGCCCTGTCGGGCTCTGTCGGGCCCTGTCGGGCTCTGTCGGGCCCTGTCGGGCCCTGTCGGGCTCTGTCGGGCTCTGTCGGGCTCTGTCGGGCTCTACTGGGCTCTGTCGGGCTCTACTGGGCTCTACTGGGCCCTGTCGGGCTCTGTCGGGCTCTGTCGGGCTCTGTCGGGCTCTACTGGGCTCTGTCGGGCCCTGTCGGGCTCTGTCGGGCTCTGTCGGGCCCTGTCGGGCCCTGTCGGGCTCTGTCGGGCTCTGTCGGGCTCTGTCGGGCTCTACTGGGCTCTGTCGGGCTCTGTCGGGCTCTGTCGGGCTCTACTGGGCCCTGTCGGGCTCTGTCGGGCTCTGTCGGGCCCTGTCGGGCCCTGTCGGGCTCTGTCGGGCCCTGTCGGGCTCTGTCGGGCTCTGTCGGGCTCTGTCGGGCTCTGTCGGGCTCTACTGGGCTCTGTCGGGCCCTGTCGGGCTCTGTCGGGCCCTGTCGGGCCCTGTCGGGCTCTGTCGGGCCCTGTCGGGCTCTGTCGGGCTCTACTGGGCCCTGTCGGGCCCTGTCGGACTCTGTCGGGCTCTGTCGGGCTCTGTCCGGCCCTGTCCGGCCCTGTCGGGCTCTGTCGGGCTCTGTCGGGCCCTGTCGGGGTCTGTCGGGCTCTGTCGGGCCCTGTCGGGCCCTGTCGGGCTCTGTCGGGCTCTACTGGGCCCTGTCGGGCCCTGTCGGACTCTGTCGGGCTCTGTCGGGCCCTGTCGGGCTCTGTCGGGCTCTGTCGGGCTCTACTGGGCCCTGTCGGGCCCTGTCGGGCTCTGTCGGGCTCTCTCGGGCTCTGTCGGGCCCTGTCGGGCTCTGTCGGGCTCTGTCGGGATCTACTCGGCCCTGTCGGGTTCTGTCGGGCTCTGTTGGGCTCTGTCGGGCTCTACTGGGCCCTGTCGGGCCCTGTCGGGCCCTGTCGGGCTCTGTCGGGCTCTGTCGGGCCCTGTCGGGCTCTGTCGGGCTCTGTCGGGCTCTGTCGGTCCCTGTCGGGCTCTGTCGGGCTCTACTGGGCCCTGTCGGGCTCTGTCGGGCTCTGTCGGGCTCTGTCGGGCTCTACTGGGCCCTGTCGGGCTCTGTCGGGCTCTGTCGGGCCCTGTCGGTCTCTGTCGGGCCCTGTCGGGCCCTGTCGGGCCCTGTCGGGCCCTGTCGGGCTCTGTCGGGCCCTGTCGGGCTCTGTCGGGCTCTTCCGGGCTCTGTCGGGCTCTGTCGGGCTCTGTCGGGCTCTGTCGGGCTCTGTCGGGCTCTACTGATCTCTGTCGGGCTCTGTCGGGCTCTGTCGGGCTCTACTGGGCCCTGTCGGGCTCTGTCAGGCTCTGTCGGGCCCTGTCGGGCTCTGTCGGGCTCTGTCGGGCCCTGTCGGGCTCTGTCGGGCTCAGTCGGACTCTACTGGGCTCTGTCGGGCTCTGTCGGGCTCTGTCGGGCTCTGTCGGGCCCTGTCGGGCTCTGTCGGGCTCTGTCGGGCCCTGTCGGGCTCTGTCGGGCTCTACTGGGCCCTGTCGGGCTCTGTCGGGCTCTGTCGGGCTCTGTCGGGCTCTGTCGGGCCCTGTCGGGCTCTGTCGCGCTTTGTCGGGCCCTGTCGGGCTCTGTCGGGCTCTACTGGGCCCTGTTGGGCACTGTCGGGCTCTGTCGGGCTCTGTCGGGCTCTCCTGGGCTAAACTGGGCTCTGTCAGGCCCTGTCGGGCCCTGTCGGGCTCTGTCAGGCTCTTTCGGGCCCTGTCGGGCTCTGTCGGGCTCTGTCGGGCCCTGTCGGGCCCTGTCGGGCTCTGTCGGGCTCTGTCGGGCTCTGTCGGGCCCTGTCGGGCTCTGTCGGGCTCTGTCGGGCTCTACTGGGCCCTGTCGGGCTCTGTCGGGCTCTGTCGGGCTCTACTGGGCCCTGTCGGGCTCTGTCGGGCCCTGTCGGGCTCTGTCGGGCTCTACTGGGCTCTGTCGGGCCCTGTCGGGCTCTGTCGGGCTCTGTCGGGCCCTGTCGGGCTCTGTCGGGCTCTGTCGGGCTCTACTGGGCCCTGTCGGGCTCTGTCGGGCTCTGTCGGGCCCTGTCGGGCCCTGTCGGGCCCTGTCGGGCTCTGTCGGGCCTTGTCGGGCTCTGTCGGGCTCTACTGGGCCCTGTCGGGCTCTGTCGGGCTCTGTCGGGCTCTGTCGGGCTCTACTGGGCCCTGTCGGGCCCTGTCGGGCTCTGTCGGGCTCTGTCGGGCTCTGTCGGGCTCAACTGGTCTCTGTCGGGCTCTGTCGGGTTCTGTCGGGCTCTGTCGGGCTCTGTCGGGCTCTCTCGGGCTCTACTGGGCTCTACTGGGCTCTGTCGGGCTCTGTCGGGCTCTACTGGGCTCTGTCGGGCTCTGTCGGGCTCTGTCGGGCTCTGTCGGGCTCAACTGGTCTCTGTCGGGCTCTGTCGGGCCCTGTCGGGCTCTGTCGGGCCCTGTCGGGCTCTGTCGGGCTCTGTCGGGCCCTGTCGGGCCCTGTCGGGCTCTGTCGGGCTCTGTCGGGCTCTGTCGGGCTCTACTGGGCTCTGTCGGGCTCTGTCGGGCTCTTTCGGGCCCTGTCCGGCTCTGTCGGGCCCTGTCGGGCCCTGTCGGACTCTGTCGGGCTCTGTCGGGCTCTGTCCGGCCCTGTCGGGCTCTGTCGGGCTCTGTCGGGCCCTGTCGGGGTCTGTCGGGCTCTGTCGGGCCCTGTCGGGCCCTGTCGGGCTCTGTCGGGCTCTACTGGGCCCTGTCGGGCCCTGTCGGACTCTGTCGGGCTCTGTCGGGCTCTGTCGGGCCCTGTCGGGCTCTGTCGGGCTCTGTCGGGCTCTACTGGGCCCTGTCGGGCCCTGTCGGGCTCTGTCGGGCTCTGTCGGGCTCTGTCGGGCCCTGTCGGGCTCTGTCGGGCTCTGTCGGGATCTACTCGGCCCTGTCGGGTTCTGTCGGGCTCTGTCGGGCTCTGTCGGGCTCTACTGGGCCCTGTCGGGCCCTGTCGGGCCCTGTCGGACTCTGTCGGGCTCTGTCGGGCTCTGTCGGTCCCTGTCGGGCTCTGTCGGGCTCTACTGGGCCCTGTCGGGTTCTGTCGGGCTCTGTCGGGCCCTGTCGGTCTCTGTCGGGCCCTGTCGGGCCCTGTCGGGCCCTGTCGGGCTCTGTCGGGCCCTGTCGGGCCCTGTCGAGCTCTTCCGGGCCCTGTCGGGCTCTGTCGGGCTCTGTCGGGCTCTGTTGGGCTCTACTGATCTCTGTCGGGCTCTGTCGGTCTCTATCGGGCTCTACTGGGCCCTGTCGGGCTCTGTCAGGCCCTGTCGGGCCCTGTCGGGCTCTGTCGGGCTCTGTCGGGCCCTGTCGGGCTCTGTCGGGCTCAGTCGGACTCTACTGGGCTCTGTCGGGCTCTGTCGGACTGTGTCGGGCTCTGTCGGGCCCTGTCGGGCTCTGTCGGGCTCTGTCGGGCCCTGTCGGGCTCTGTCGGGCTCTACTGGGCCCTGTCGGGCCCTGTCGGGCTCTGTCGGGCTCTGTTGGGCTCTGTCGGGCCCTGTCGGGCTCTGTCGTGCTCTGTCGGGCCCTGTCGGGCTCTGTCGGGCTCTACTGGGCCCTGTCGGGCACTGTCGGGCTCTGTCGGGCTCTGTCGGGCTCTCCTGGGCTAAAGTGGGCTCTGTCAGGCCCTGTCGGGCCCTGTCGGGCCCTGTCGGGCCCTGTCGGGCTCTGTCGGGCCCTGTCGGGCTCTGTCGGGCCCTGTCGGGCTCTGTCGGGCTCTGTCGGGCTCTGTCGGGCCCTGTCGGGCTCTGTCGGGCTCTGTCGGGCTCTACTGGGCCCTGTCGGGCTCTGTCGGGCTCTGTCGGGCTCTGTCGGGCTCTGTCGGGCTCTGTCGGGCTCTACTGGGCCCTGTCGGGCTCTGTCGGGCTCTGTCGGGCTCTACTGGGCTCTGTCGGGCCCTGTCGGGCTCTGTCGGGCTCTGTCGGGCCCTGTCGGGCTCTGTCGGGCTCTGTCGGGCTCTGTCGGGCTCTACTGGGCCCTGTCGGGCTCTGTCGGGCTCTGTCGGGCTCTGCCGGGCCCTGTCGGGCCCTGTCGGGCTCTGTCGGGCCCTGTCGGGCTCTGTCGGGCTCTACTGGGCCCTGTCGGGCTCTGTCGGGCTCTGTCGGGCTCTGTCGGGCTCTACTGGGCCCTGTCGGGCCCTGTCGGGCTCTGTCGGGCTCTGTCGGGCTCTGTCGGGCTCAACTGGTCTCTGTCGGGCTCTGTCGGGTTCTGTCGGGCTCTGTCGGGCTCTGTCGGGCTCTCTCGGGCTCTACTGGGCTCTACTGGGCTCTGTCGGGCTCTGTCGGGCTCTACTGGGCCCTGTCGGGCTCTGTCGGGCTCTGTCGGGCCCTGTCGGGCCCTGTCGGGGTCTGTCGGGCTCTGTCGGGCTCTGTCGGGCTCTGTCGGGCTCTGTCGGGCTCTACTGGGCCCTGTCGGGCTCTGTCAGGCTCTGTCGGGCCCTGTCGGGCTCTGTCGGGCTCTGTCGGGCTCTGTCGGGCCCTGTCGGGCTCTGTCGGGCCCTGTCGGGCCCTGTCGGGCTCTGTTGGGCTCTGTCGGGCTCTGTCGGGCTCTGTCGGGCTCTACTGGGCTCTGTCGGGCTCTACTGGGCTCTACTGGGCCCTGTCGGGCTCTGTCGGGCTCTGTCGGGCTCTGTCGGGCTCTACTGGGCTCTGTCGGGCCCTGTCGGGCTCTGTCGGGCTCTGTCGGGCTCTACTGGGCTCTGTCGGGCTCTGTCGGGCTCTGTCGGGCTCTACTGGGCCCTGTCGGGCTCTGTCGGGCCCTGTCGGGCTCTGTCGGGCTCTGTCGGGCCCTGTCGGGCCCTGTCGGGCTCTGTCGGGCTCTGTCGGGCTCTGTCGGGCTCTACTGGGCCCTGTCGGGCTTTGTCGGGCTCTGTCGGGCCCTGTCGGGCTCTGTCGGGCCCTGTCGGGCCCTGTCGGGCTCTGTCGGGCCCTGTCGGGCTCTGTCGGGCTCTACTGGGCCCTGTCGGGCTCTGTCGGGCTCTGTCCGGCCCTGTCGGGCTCTGTCGGGCTCTGTCGGGCCCTGTCGGGGTCTGTCGGGCTCTGTCGGGCCCTGTCGGGCCCTGCCGGGCTCTGTCGGGCTCTGTCGGGCTCTGTCGGGCTCTACTGGGCCCTGTCGGGCCCTGTCGGGCTCTGTCGGGCTCTGTCGGGCTCTGTCGGGCCCTGTCGGGCTCTGTCGGGCTCTGTCGGGATCTACTGGGCCCTGTCGGGTTCTGTCGGGCTCTGTCGGGCTCTGTCGGGCTCTACTGGGCCCTGTCGGGCCCTGTCGGGCCCTGTCGGGCTCTGTCGGGCTCTGTCGGGCCCTGTCGGGCTCTGTCGGGCTCTGTCGGGCTCTGTCGGTCCCTGTCGGGCTCTGTCGGGCTCTACTGGGCCCTGTCGGGCTCTGTCGGGCTCTGTCGGGCTCTGTCAGGCTCTGTCGGGCCCTGTCGGGCTCTGTCGGGCTCTGTCGGGCTCTGTCGGGCTCTACTGGGCCCTGTCGGGCTCTGTCGGGCTCTGTCGGGCCCTGTCGGTCTCTGTCGGGCTCTGTCGGGCCCTGTCGGGCCCTGTCGGGCTCTGTCGGGCCCTGTCGGGCTCTGTCGGGCTCTGTCGGGCCCTGTCGGGCTCTGTCGGGCTCTGTCGGGCTCTGTCGGGCTCTACTGATCTCTGTCGGGCTCTGTCGGGCTCTGTCGGGCTCTGTCGGGCTCTACTGGGCCCTGTCGGGCTCTGTCAGGCTCTGTCGGGCCCTGTCGGGCTCTGTCGGGCTCTGTCGGGCCCTGTCGGGCTCTGTCGGGCCCTGTCGGGCCCTGTCGGGCTCTGTCGGGCTCTGTCGGGCTCTGTCGGGCTCTACTGGGCTCTGTCGGGCTCTACTGGGCTCTACTGGGCCCTGTCGGGCTCTGTCGGGCTCTGTCGGGCTCTGTCGGGCTCTGTCGGGCTCTACTGGGCTCTGTCGGGCTCTGTCGGGCTCTGTCGGGCTCTGTCGGGCCCTGTCGGGCTCTGTCGGGCTCTGTCGGGCTCTGTCGGGCTCTACTGGGCTCTGTCGGGCTCTGTCGGGCTCTGTCGGGCTCTACTGGGCCCTGTCGGGCCCTGTCGGGCCCTGTCGGGCTCTGTCGGGCTCTGTCGGGCCCTCTCGGGCTCTGTCGGGCTCTGTCGGGCTCTGTCGGTCCCTGTCGGGCTCTGTCGGGCTCTACTGGGCCCTGTCGGGCTCTGTCGGGCTCTGTCGGGCTCTGTCAGGCTCTGTCGGGCCCTGTCGGGCTCTGTCGGGCTCTGTCGGGCTCTGTCGGGCTCTACTGGGCCCTGTCGGGTTCTGTCGGGCTCTGTCGGGCCCTGTCGGTCTCTGTCGGGCTCTGTCGGGCCCTGTCGGGCCCTGTCGGGCTCTGTCGGGCCCTGTCGGGCTCTGTCGGGCTCTGTCGGGCCCTGTCGGGCTCTGTCGGGCTCTGTCGGGCTCTGTCGGGCTCTACTGATCTCTGTCGGGCTCTGTCGGGCTCTGTCGGGCTCTACTGGGCCCTGTCGGGCTCTGTCAGGCTCTGTCGGGCCCTGTCGGGCTCTGTCGGGCTCTGTCGGGCCCTGTCGGGCTCTGTCGGGCCCTGTCG
Organism: Caloenas nicobarica; assembly: GCF_036013445.1. Lineage (NCBI taxonomy): Eukaryota > Metazoa > Chordata > Aves > Columbiformes > Columbidae > Caloenas > Caloenas nicobarica. The sequence goes on along the minus strand of NW_027017502.1, from coordinate 51,512 downwards.
GGCCCTGTCGGGCTCTGTCGGGCCCTGTCGGGCCCTGTCGGGCTCTGTCGGGCTCTGTCGGGCTCTGTCGGGCTCTACTGGGCTCTGTCGGGCTCTACTGGGCTCTACTGGGCCCTGTCGGGCTCTGTCGGGCTCTGTCGGGCTCTGTCGGGCTCTGTCGGGCTCTACTGGGCTCTGTCGGGCTCTGTCGGGCTCTGTCGGGCTCTGTCGGGCCCTGTCGGGCTCTGTCGGGCTCTGTCGGGCTCTGTCGGGCTCTACTGGGCTCTGTCGGGCTCTGTCGGGCTCTGTCGGGCTCTACTGGGCCCTGTCGGGCCCTGTCGGGCTCTGTCGGGCTCTGTCGGGCTCTGTAGGGCTCAACTGGTCTCTGTCGGGCTCTTTAGGGTTCTGTCGGGCTCTGTCGGGCTCTGTCGGGATCTGTCGGGCTCTACTGGGCTCTACTGGGCTCTGTCGGGCTCTGTCGGGCTCTACTGGGCCCTGTCGGGCTCTGTCGGGCTCTGTCGGGCCCTGTCGGGCCCTGTCGGGCTCTGTCGGGCTCTGTCGGGTTCTGTCGGGCTTTGTCGGGCTCTGTCGGGCTCTGTCGGGCTCTACTGGGCCCTGTCGGGCTCTGTCAGGCTCTGTCGGGCCCTGTCGGGCTCTGTCGGGCTCTGTCGGGCTCTGTCGGGCCCTGTCGGGCTCTGTCGGGCCCTGTCGGGCTCTGTCGGGCTCTGTCGGGCCCTGTCGGGCTCTGTCGGGCTCTGTGGGGCCCTGTCGGGCTCTGTCGGGCTCTACTGGGCCCTGTCGGGCACTGTCGGGCTCTGTCGGGCTCTGTCGGGCTCTACTGGGCTAAACTGGGCTCTGTCAGGCCCTGTCGGGCCCTGTCGGGCTCTGTCGGGCTCTGTCGGGCTCTGTTGGGATCTACTGGGCTCTGTCGGGCTCTGTCGGGCTCTACTGGGCCCTGTCGGGCCCTGTCAGGCCCTGTCGGGCTCTGTCGGGCTCTACTGGGCTCTGTCGGGCTCTGTCGGGCTCTGTCGGGCTCTACTGGGCCCTGTCGGGCTCTGTCGGGCCCTGTCGGGCTCTGTCGGGCCCTGTCGGGCCCTGTCGGGCCCTGTCGGGCTCTGTCGGGCTCTGTCGGGCTCTGTCGGGCTCTACTGGGCTCTGTCGGGCTCTGTCGGGCTCTGTCGGGCCCTGTCGGGCTCTGTCGGGCTCTGTCGGGCCCTGTCGGGCTCTGTCGGGCTCTGTCGGGCCCTGTCGGGCCCTGTCGGGCTCTGTCGGGCCCTGTCGGGCCCTGTCGGGCTCTGTCGGGCTCTGTCGGGCCCTGTCGGGCTCTGTCGGGCTCTACTGGGCCCTGTCGGGCCCTGTCGGACTCTGTCGGGCTCTGTCGGGCCCTGTCGGGCCCTGTCGGGCTCTGTCGGGCTCTGTCGGGACCTGTCGGGCTCTGTCGGGCCCTGTCGGGCTCTGTCGGGCTCTGTCGGGCTCTACTGGGCCCTGTCGGGCCCTGTCGGACTCTGTCGGGCTCTGTCGGGCCCTGTCGGGCCCTGTCGGGCTCTGTCGGGCTCTGTCGGGCTCGACTGGGCCCTGTCGGGCCCTGTCGGGCTCTGTCGGGCTCTGTCGGGCTCTGTCGGGCCCTGTCGGGCTCTGTCGGGCTCTGTCGGGATCTACTGGGCCCTGTCGGGTTCTGTCGGGCTCTGTCGGGCTCTGTCGGGCTCTACTGGGCCCTGTCGGGCCCTGTCGGGCCCTGTCGGGCTCTGTCGGGCTCTGTCGGGCCCTGTCGGGCTCTGTCGGGCTCTGTCGGGCTCTGTCGGTCCCTGTCGGGCTCTGTCGGGCTGTACTGGGCCCTGTCGGGCTCTGTCGGGCTCTGTCGGGCTCTGTCAGGATCTGTCGGGCCCTGTCGGGCTCTGTCGGGCTCTGTCAGGCCCTGTCGGGCTCTGTCGGGCCCTGTCGGGCTCTGTCGGGCTCTGTCGGGCCCTGTCGGGCTCTGTCGGGCTCTGTCGGTCCCTGTCGGGCTCTGTCGGGCTCTGTCGGGCTCTGTCGGGCTCTACTGGGCTCTGTCGGGCTCTGTCGGGCTCTGTCGGGCTCTGTCGGGCTCTACTGGGCCCTGTCGGGCCCTGTCGGGCTCTGTCGGGCTCTGTCGGGCTCTGTCGGGCTCAACTGGTCTCTGTCAGGCTCTGTCGGGTTCTGTCGGGGTCTGTCGGGCTCTGTCGGGCTCTGTCGGGCTCTACTGGGCTCTACTGGGCTCTGTCGGGCTCTGTCGGGCTCTACTGGGCCCTGTCGGGCTCTGTCGGGCCCTGTCGGGCCCTGTCGGGCTCTGTCGGGCTCTGTCGGGTTCTGTCGGGCTCTGTCGGGCTCTACTGGGCCCTGTCGGGCTCTGTCAGGCTCTGTCGGGCCCTGTCGGGCTCTGTCGGGCTCTGTCGGACTCTGTCAGGCCCTGTCGGGCTCTGTCGGGCCCTGTCGGGCCCTGTCGGGCTCTGTCGGGCTCTGCGGGCTCTGTCGGGCTCTACTGGGCTCTGTCGGGCTCTACTGGGCTCTACTGGGCCCTGTCGGGCTCTGTCGGGTTCTGTCGGGCTCTGTCGGGCTCTGTCGGGCCCTGTCGGGCTCTGTCGGGCCCTGTCGGGCTCTGTCGGGCTCTGTCGGGCCCTGTCGGGCTCTGTCGGGCTCTGTCGGGCTCTGTCGGGCCCTGTCGGGCTCTGTCGGGCTCTGTCGGGCTCTGTCGGGCTCTACTGGGCCCTGTCGGGCCCTGTCGGGCTCTGTCGGGCCCTGTCGGGCTCTGTCGGGCTCTGTCGGGCCCTGTCGGGCTCTGTCGGGCTCTGTCGGGCCCTGTCGGGCTCTGTCGGGCTCTACTGGGCCCTGTCGGGCACTGTCGGGCTCTGTCGGGCCCTGTCGGGCTCTGTCGGGCTCTGTCGGGCTCTGTCGGGCTCTGTCGGGCCCTGTCGGGCTCTGTCGGGCTCTGGCGGGCTCTGTCGGGCCCTGTCGGGCTCTGTCGGGCTCTGTCGGGCTCTACTGGGCCCTGTCGGGCTCTGTCGGGCTCTGTCGGGCTCTGTCGGGCTCTGTCGGGCTCTACTGGGCCCTGTCGGGCTCTGTCGGGCTCTGTCGGGCCCTGTCGGGCCCTGTCGGGCTCTGTCAGGCTCTGTCGGGCTCTGTCGGGCTCTACTGGGCCCTGTCGGGCCCTGTCGGGCCCTGTCGGGCTCTACTGGGCTCTACTGGGCTCTGTCGGGCTCTGTCGGGCTCTACTGGGCCCTGTCGGGCCCTGTCGGGCCCTGTCGGGCTCTGTCGGGCCCTGTCGGGCCCTGTCGGGCTCTGTTGGGCTCTGTCGGGCCCTGTCGGGCTCTGTCGGGCTCTGTCGGGCTCTACTGGGCTCTACTGGGCTCTGTCGGGCTCTGTCGGGCCCTACTGTGCCCTGTCGGGCCCTGTCGGGCCCTGTCGGGCTCTGTCGGGCTCTACTGGGCTCTGTCGGGCTCTGTCGGGCTCTGTCGGGCTCTACTGGGCCCTGTCGGGCTCTGTCGGGCTCTGTCGGGCCCTGTCGGGCCCTGTCGGGCTCTGTCGGGCTCTGTCGGGCTCTGTCGGGCTCTACTGGGCTCTGTCGGGCCCTGTCGGGCCCTGTCGGGCTCTGTCGGGCCCTGTCGGGCTCTGTCGGGCTCTGTCGGGCTCTGTCGGGCCCTGTCGGGCTCTGTCGGGCTCTGTCGGGCTCTGTCGGGCTCTACTGGGCCCTGTCGCGCTCTGTCGCGCTCTGTCGGGCTCTGTCGGGCTCTGTCGGGCTCTGTTGGGCCCTGTCGGGCTCTGTCGGGCTCTACTGGGCCCTGTCGGGCCCTGTCGGGCTCTGTCGGGCTCTGTCGGGCTCTACTGGGCCCTGTCGGGCTCTGTCGGGCTCTGTCGGGCTCTACTGGGCCCTGTCGGGCTCTGTTGGGCCCTGTCGGGCCCTGTCGGGCTCTGTCAGGCTCTGTCGGGCTCTGTCGGGCCCTGTCGGGCTCTGTCGGGCCCTGTCGGGCTCTGTCGGGCTCTGTTGGGCTCTGTCGGGCTCTACTGGGCTCTACTGGGCTCTGTCGGGCTCTGTCGGGCTCTACTGGGCCCTGTCGGGCCCTCTCGGGCCCTGTCGGGCTCTGTCGGGCTCTACTGGGCTCTGTCGGGCTCTGTCGGGCTCTGTCGGGCTCTACTGGGCCCTGTCGGGCTCTGTCGGGCCCTGTCGGGCTCTGTCGGGCTCTACTGGGCTCTGTCGGGCTCTGTCGGGCTCTGTCGGGCTCTGTCGGGCTCTACTGGGCTCTGTCGGGCTCTGTCGGGCCCTGTCGGGCCCTGTCGCACTCTGTCGGGCTCTGTCGGGCTCTGTCGGGCTCTACTGGGCCCTGTCGGGCTCTGTCGGGCCCTGTCGGGCCCTGTCGGGCTCTGTCGGGCTCTGTCGGGCTCTGTCGGGCCCTGTCGGGCTCTGTCGGGCCCTGTCGGGCTCTGTCGGGCTCTGTCGGGCTCTGTCGGGCTCTACTGGGCTCTACTGGGCTCTGTCGGGCTCTGTCGGGCTCTACTGGGCCCTGTCGGGCTCTGTCGGGCCCTGTCGGGCTCTGTCGGGCTCTGTCGGGCTCTGTTGGGCCCTGTCGGGCTCTGTCGGGCTCTACTGGGCCCTGTCGGGCTCTGTCGGGCCCTGTCGGGCTCTGTCGGGCTCTGTCGGGCCCTGTCGGGCCCTGTCGGGCTCTGTCGGGCTCTGTCGGGCTCTGTCGGGCTCTGTCGGGCTCTACTGGGCTCTGTCGGGCTCTGTCGGGCTCTGTCGGGCCCTGTCGGGCTCTGTCGGGCTCTGTCGGGCCCTGTCGGGCTCTGTCGGGCCCTGTCGGGCTCTGTCGGGGTCTGTCGGGCTCTACTGGGCTCTGTCGGGCTCTGTCGGGCTCTGTCGGGCCCTGTCGGGCTCTGTCGGGCTCTGTCGGGCCCTGTCGGGCTCTGTCGGGCCCTGTCGGGCTCTGTCGGGCTCTGTCGGGCTCTGTCGGGCTCTGTCGGGCTCTGTCGGGCTCTGTCGGGCTCTACTGGGCCCTGTCGCGCTCTGTCGGGCTCTGTCGGGCTCTGTCGGGCTCTGTTGGGCCCTGTCGGGCTCTGTCGGGCTCTACTGGGCCCTGTCGGGCCCTGTCGGCCTCTGTCGGGCTCTGTCGGGCTCTGTCGGGCTCTACTGGGCCCTGTCGGGCTCTGTCGGGCTCTACTGGGCCCTTTCGGGCTCTGTCGGGCTCTGTCGGGCCCTGTCGGGCCCTGTCGGGCTCTGTCAGCCTCTGTCGGGCTCTGTCGGGCTCTACTGGGCCCTGTCGGGCTCTGTCGGGCCCTGTCGGGCCCTGTCGGGCTCTGTCGGGCTCTGTCGGGCCCTGTCGGGCCCTGTCGGTCTCTGTCGGGCTCTGTCGGGCTCTGTCGGGCTCTACTGGGCTCTACTGGGCTCTGTCGGGCTCTGTCGGGCTCTACTGGGCCCTGTCGGGCCCTGTCGGGCCCTGTCGGGCTCTGTCGGGCTCTACTGGGCTCTGTCGGGCTCTGTCGGGCTCTGTCGGGCTCTACTGGGCCCTGTCGGGCTCTGTCGGGCTCTGTCGGGCTCTGTCGGGCTCTGTCGGGCTCTGTCGGGCTCTGTCGGGCTCTACTGGGCCCTGTCGGGCTCTGTCGGGCTCTGTCGGGCTCTGTCGGGCTCTACTGGGCTCTGTCGGGCTCTGTCGGGCTCTGTCGGGCCCTGTCGGGCCCTGTCGGGCTCTGTCGGGCTCTGTCGGGCCCTGTCGGGCTCTGTCGGGCTCTGTCGGGCTCTGTCGGGCTCTGTCGGGCTCTACTGGGCCCTGTCGGGCTCTGTCGGGCTCTGTCGGGCTCTGTCGGGCTCTGCTGGGCCCTGTCGGGCTCTGTCGGGCTCTACTGGGCCCTGTCGGGCTCTGTCGGGCTCTGTCGGGCCCTGTCGGGCTCTGTCGGGCTCTGTCGGGCTCTGTCGGGCTCTACTGGGCCCTGTCGGGCCCTGTCGGGCCCTGTCGGGCTCTGTCGGGCTCTACTGGGCCCTGTCGGGTTCTGTCGGGCTCTGTCGGCCTCTGTCGGGCTCTACTGGGCCCTGTCGGGCTCTGTCGGTCCCTGTCGGTCCCTGTCGGGCCCTGTCGGGCCCTGTCGGGCTCTGTCGGGCCCTGTCGGGCTCTGTCGGGCTCTGTCGGGCTCTGTCGGGCTCTGTCGGGCTCTGTCGGGCTCTGTCGGGCTCTACTGGGCCCTGTCGGGCTCTGTCGGGCTCTACTGGGCCCTGTCGGTTTCTGTCGGGCTCTGTCGGGCCCTGTCGGGCTCTGTCGGGCTCTGTCGGGCTCTGTCGGGCCCTGTCGGGCTCTGTCGGGCTCTGTCGGGCCCTGTCGGGCTCTGTCGGGTTCTGTCGGGCTCTGTCGGGCTCTACTGGGCTCTGTCGGGCTCTATCGGGCTCTGTCGGTCTCTGTCGGGCTCTGTCGGGCTCTACTGGGCCCTGTCGGGCTCTGTCAGGCTCTGTCGGGCCCTGTCGGGCTCTGTCGGGCTCTGTTGGGCTCTGTCGGGCTCTACTGGGCTCTACTGGGCTCTGTCGGGCTCTGTCGGGCTCTACTGGGCTCTGTCGGGCTCTGTCGGGCTCTGTCGGGCTCTACTGGGCCCTGTCGGGCTCTGTCGGGCCCTGTCGGGCTCTGTCGGGCTCTACTGGGCTCTGTCGGGCTCTGTCGGGCTCTGTCGGGCTCTGTCGGGCTCTACTGGGCTCTGTCGGGCTCTGTCGGGCCCTGTCGGGCCCTGTCGCACTCTGTCGGGCTCTGTCGGGCTCTGTCGGGCTCTACTGGGCCCTGTCGGGCTCTGTCGGGCCCTGTCGGGCCCTGTCGGGCTCTGTCGGGCTCTGTCGGGCTCTGTCGGGCCCTGTCGGGCTCTGTCGGGCCCTGTCGGGCTCTGTCGGGCTCTGTCGGGCTCTGTCGGGCTCTACTGGGCTCTACTGGGCTCTGTCGGGCTCTGTCGGGCTCTACTGGGCCCTGTCGGGCTCTGTCGGGCCCTGTCGGGCTCTGTCGGGCTCTGTCGGGCTCTGTTGGGCCCTGTCGGGCTCTGTCGGGCTCTACTGGGCCCTGTCGGGCTCTGTCGGGCCCTGTCGGGCTCTGTCGGGCTCTGTCGGGCCCTGTCGGGCCCTGTCGGGCTCTGTCGGGCTCTGTCGGGCTCTGTCGGGCTCTGTCGGGCTCTACTGGGCTCTGTCGGGCTCTGTCGGGCTCTGTCGGGCCCTGTCGGGCTCTGTCGGGCTCTGTCGGGCCCTGTCGGGCTCTGTCGGGCCCTGTCGGGCTCTGTCGGGGTCTGTCGGGCTCTACTGGGCTCTGTCGGGCTCTGTCGGGCTCTGTCGGGCCCTGTCGGGCTCTGTCGGGCTCTGTCGGGCCCTGTCGGGCTCTGTCGGGCCCTGTCGGGCTCTGTCGGGCTCTGTCGGGCTCTGTCGGGCTCTGTCGGGCTCTGTCGGGCTCTGTCGGGCTCTACTGGGCCCTGTCGCGCTCTGTCGGGCTCTGTCGGGCTCTGTCGGGCTCTGTTGGGCCCTGTCGGGCTCTGTCGGGCTCTACTGGGCCCTGTCGGGCCCTGTCGGCCTCTGTCGGGCTCTGTCGGGCTCTGTCGGGCTCTACTGGGCCCTGTCGGGCTCTGTCGGGCTCTACTGGGCCCTTTCGGGCTCTGTCGGGCTCTGTCGGGCCCTGTCGGGCCCTGTCGGGCTCTGTCAGCCTCTGTCGGGCTCTGTCGGGCTCTACTGGGCCCTGTCGGGCTCTGTCGGGCCCTGTCGGGCCCTGTCGGGCTCTGTCGGGCTCTGTCGGGCCCTGTCGGGCCCTGTCGGTCTCTGTCGGGCTCTGTCGGGCTCTGTCGGGCTCTACTGGGCTCTACTGGGCTCTGTCGGGCTCTGTCGGGCTCTACTGGGCCCTGTCGGGCCCTGTCGGGCCCTGTCGGGCTCTGTCGGGCTCTACTGGGCTCTGTCGGGCTCTGTCGGGCTCTGTCGGGCTCTACTGGGCCCTGTCGGGCTCTGTCGGGCTCTGTCGGGCTCTGTCGGGCTCTGTCGGGCTCTGTCGGGCTCTGTCGGGCTCTACTGGGCCCTGTCGGGCTCTGTCGGGCTCTGTCGGGCTCTGTCGGGCTCTACTGGGCTCTGTCGGGCTCTGTCGGGCTCTGTCGGGCCCTGTCGGGCTCTGTCGGGCCCTGTCGGGCCCTGTCGGGCTCTGTCGGGCTCTGTCGGGCCCTGTCGGGCTCTGTCGGGCTCTGTCGGGCTCTGTCGGGCTCTGTCGGGCTCTACTGGGCCCTGTCGCGCTCTGTCGGGCTCTGTCGGGCTCTGTCGGGCTCTGCTGGGCCCTGTCGGGCTCTGTCGGGCTCTACTGGGCCCTGTCGGGCTCTGTCGGGCTCTGTCGGGCCCTGTCGGGCTCTGTCGGGCTCTGTCGGGCTCTGTCGGGCTCTACTGGGCCCTGTCGGGCCCTGTCGGGCCCTGTCGGGCTCTGTCGGGCTCTACTGGGCCCTGTCGGGTTCTGTCGGGATCTGTCGGCCTCTGTCGGGCTCTACTGGGCCCTGTCGGGCTCTGTCGGTCCCTGTCGGTCCCTGTCGGGCCCTGTCGGGCCCTGTCGGGCTCTGTCGGGCCCTGTCGGGCTCTGTCGGGCTCTGTCGGGCTCTGTCGGGCTCTGTCGGGCTCTGTCGGGCTCTGTCGGGCTCTACTGGGCCCTGTCGGGCTCTGTCGGGCTCTACTGGGCCCTGTCGGTTTCTGTCGGGCTCTGTCGGGCCCTGTCGGGCTCTGTCGGGCTCTGTCGGGCTCTGTCGGGCCCTGTCGGGCTCTGTCGGGCTCTGTCGGGCCCTGTCGGGCTCTGTCGGGTTCTGTCGGGCTCTGTCGGGCTCTACTGGGCTCTGTCGGGCTCTATCGGGCTCTGTCGGTCTCTGTCGGGCTCTGTCGGGCTCTACTGGGCCCTGTCGGGCTCTGTCAGGCTCTGTCGGGCCCTGTCGGGCTCTGTCGGGCTCTGTCGGGCCCTGTCGGGCCCTGTCGGGCCCTGTCGGGCCCTGTCGGGCTCTGTCGGGCTCTGTCGGGCTCTGTCGGGCTCTACTGGGCTCTGTCGGGCTCTGTCAGGCTCTGTCGGGTTCTGTCGGGCTCTGTCGGGCTCTGTCGGGCTCTGTCGGGCTCTACTGGGCCCTGTCGGGCCCTGTCGGGCTCTGTCGGGCTCTGTCGGGCTCTGTCGGGCTCTGTCGGGCTCTACTGGGCTCTGTCAGGCTCTGTCGGGCTCTGTCGGGCCCTGTCGGGCTCTGTCGGGCTCTACTGGGCTCTGTCGGGCTCTGTCGGGCTCTACTGGGCCCTGTCGGGCCCTGTCGGGCCCTGTCGTGCTCTGTCGGGCTCTGTCGGGCCCTGTCGGGCTCTGTCGGGCTCTGTCGGGCTCTGTCAGGCTCTACTGGGCTCTGTCGGGCTCTACTGGGCTCTACTGGGCCCTGTCGGGCTCTGTCGGGCTCTGTCGGGCTCTGTCGGGCTCTGTCGAGCTCTACTGGGCTCTGTCGGGCCCTGTCGGGCCCTGTCGGGCCCTGTCGGGCTCTGTCGGGCCCTGTCGGGCTCTGTCGGGCTCTGTCGGGCTCTGTCGGGCTCTACTGGGCCCTGTCGGGCTCTGTCGGGCTCTGTCGGGCTCTGTCGGGCCCTGTTGGGCTCTGTCGGGCTCTGTCGGGCTCTGTCGGGCTCTACTGGGCTAAACTGAGCTCTGTCGGGCCCTGTCGGGCCCTGTCGGGCCCTGTCGGGCTCTGTCGGGCTCTGTCGGGCTCTGTCGGGCTCTGTCGGGCTCTGTCGGGCCCTGTCGGGCCCTCTCGGGCTCTGTCGGGCTCTGTCGGGCTCTGTCGGGCTCTACTGGGCCCTGTCGGGCTCTGTCGGGCTCTGTCGGGCTCTGTCGGGCTCTGTCGGGCTCTACTGGGCCCTGTTGGGCTCTGTCGGGCTCTGTCGGGCCCTGTCGGGCCCTGTCGGGCTCTGTCAGGCTCTGTCGGGCTCTGTCGGGCTCTACTGGGCCCTGTCGGGCCCTGTCGGGCCCTGTCGGGCTCTACTGGGCTCTACTGGGCTCTGTCGGGCTATGTCGGGCTCTACTGGGCCCTGTCGGGCCCTGTCGGGCTCTGTCGGGCCCTGTCGTGCCCTGTCGTGCCCTGTCGGGCTCTGTCGGGCCCTGTCGGGCCCTGTCGGGCTCTGTCGGGCTCTGTCGGGCTCTGTCGGGCTCTACTGTGCTCTACTGAGCTCTGTCGGGCTCTGTCGGGCTCTACTGTGCCCTGTGGGGCCCTGTCGGGCCCTGTCGGGCTCTGTCGGGCTCTACTGGGCTCTGTCGGGCTCTGTCGGGCTCTGTCGGGCTCTGTCGGGCTCTACTGGGCCCTGTCGGGCTCTGTCGGGCCCTGTCGGGCTCTGTCGGGCTCTGTCGGGCCCTGTCGGGCCCTGTCGGGCTCTGTCGGGCCCTGTCGGGCTCTGTCGGGCTCTGTCGGGCTCTGTCGGGCTCTGTCGGGCTCTGTCGGGCTCTACTGGGCTCTGTCGGGCTCTGTCGGGCTCTGTCGGGCCCTGTCGGGCTCTGTCGGGCTCTGTCGGGCCCTGTCGGGCTCTGTCGGGCCCTGTCGGGCCCTGTCGGGCTCTGTCGGGCTCTACTGGGCCCTGTCGGGCCCTGTCGGACTCTGTCGGGCTCTGTCGGGCTCTGTCGGGCCCTGTCGGGCTCTGTCGGGCTCTGTCGGGCTCTGTCGGGCTCTACTGGGGCCTGTCGGGCCCTGTCGGGCTCTGTCGGGCTCTGTCGGGCTCTGTCGGGCCCTGTCGGGCTCTGTCGGGCTCTGTCGGGATCTACTGGGCCCTGTCGGGCTCTGTCGGGCTCTGTCGGGCTCTGTCGGGCTCTACTGGGCCCTGTCGGGCCCTGTCGGGCCCTGTCGGGCTCTGTCGGGCCCTGTCGGGCTCTGTCGGGCTCTGTCGGGCTCTGTCGGGCCCTGTCGGGCTCTGTCGGGCTCTACTGGGCCCTGTCGGGCTCTGTCGGGCTCTGTCGGGCTCTGTCGGGCCCTGTCGGGCTCTGTCGGGCTCTGTCGGGCTCTACTGGGCCCTGTCGGGCTCTGTCAGGCTCTGTCGGGCCCTGTCGAGCTCTGTCGGGCTCTGTCGGGCCCTGTCGGGCTCTGTCGGGCCCTGTCGGGCTCTGTCGGGCCCTGTCGGGCCCTGTCGGGCTCTGTCGGGCTCTGTCGGGCTCTGTCGGGCTCTACTGGGCTCTGTCGGGCTCTACTGGGCTCTACTGGGCCCTGTCGGGCTCTGTCGGGCTCTGTCGGGCTCTGTCGGGCTCTGTCGGGCTCTACTGGGCTCTGTCGGGCCCTGTCGGGCTCTGTCGGGCTCTGTCGGGCCCTGTCGGGCTCTGTCGGGCCCTGTCGGGCTCTGTCGGGCTCTACTGGGCTCTGTCGGGCTCTGTCGGGCTCTGTCGGGCTCTACTGGGCTCTGTCGGGCCCTGTCGGGCTCTGTCGGGCTCTGTCGGGCCCTGTCGGGCTCTGTCGGGCTCTGTCGGGCTCTGTCGGGCTCTACTGGGCCCTGTCGGGCCCTGTCGGGCTCTGTCGGGCCCTGTCGGGCTCTGTCGGGCTCTGTCGGGCTCTGTCGGGCCCTGTCGGGCTCTGTCGGGCTCTGTCGGGCCCTGTCGGGCTCTGTCGGGCTCTACTGGGCCCTGTCGGGCACTGTCGGGCTCTGTCGGGCTCTGTCGGGCTCTACTGGGCTAAACTGGGCTCTGTCGGGCCCTGTCGGGCCCTGTCGGGCTCTGTCGGGCTCTGTCGGGCCCTGTCGGGCTCTGTCGGGCTCTGTCGGGCCCTGTCGGGCCCTGTCGGGCCCTGTCGGGCTCTGTCGGGCTCTGTCGGGCTCTGTCGGGCTCTACTGGGCCCTGTCGGGCTCTGTCGGGCTCTGTCGGGCTCTGTCGGGCTCTACTGGGCCCTGTCGGGCTCTGTCGGGCTCTGTCGGGCCCTGTCGGGCCCTGTCGGGCTCTGTCAGGCTCTGTCGGGCTCTGTCGGGCTCTACTGGGCCCTGTCGGGCCCTGTCGGGCCCTGTCGGGCTCTACTGGGCTCTGTCGGGCTCTGTCGGGCTCTGTCGGGCTCTACTGGGCCCTGTAGGGCCCTGTCGGGCCCTGTCGGGCCCTGTCGGGCTCTGTCGGGCTCTGTCGGGCCCTGTCGGGCTCTGTCGGGCTCTGTCGGGCTCTGTCGGGCTCTACTGGGCTCTACTGGGCTCTGTCGGGCTCTACTGTGCCCTGTCGGGCCCTGTCGGGCCCTGTCGGGCTCTGTCGGGCTCTACTGGGCTCTGTCGGGCTCTGTTGGGCTCTGTCGGGCTCTACTGGGCCCTGTCGGGCTCTGTCGGGCCCTGTCGGGCTCTGTCGGGCTCTGTCGGGCCCTGTCGGGCCCTGTCGGGCTCTGTCGGGCTCTGTCGGGCTCTGTCGGGCTCTACTGGGCTCTGTCGGGCTTTGTCGGGCTCTGTCGGGCCCTGTCGGGCTCTGTCGGGCCCTGTCGGGCCCTGTCGGGCTCTGTCGGGCCCTGTCGGGCTCTGTCGGGCTCTGTCGGGCCCTGTCGGGCTCTGTCGGGCTCTGTCGGGCTCTGTCTGGCTCTACTGGGCCCTGTCGCGCTCTGTCGGGCTCTGTCGGGCTCTGTCGGGCTCTGTCGGGCTCTGTCGGGCTCTACTGGGCCCTGTCGGGCTCTGTCGGGCCCTGTCGGGCCCTGTCGGGCTCTGTCGGGCCCTGTCGGGCTCTGTCGGGCTCTACTGGGCCCTGTCGGGCTCTGTCGGGCTCTGTCGGGCTCTGTCGGGCCCTGTCGGGCCCTGTCGGGCTCTGTCGGGCCCTGTCGGGCTCTGTCGGGCTCTACTGGGCCCTGTCGGGCTCTGTCGGGCCCTGTCGGGCTCTGTCGGGCTCTGTCGGGCTCTGTCGGGCCCTGTCGGGCTCTGTCGGGCTCTGTCGGGCTCTGTCGGGCTCTGTCGGGTTCTGTCGGGCTCTGTCGGGCTCTACTGGGCTCTGTCGGGCTCTATCGGGCTCTGTCGGTCTCTGTCGGTCTCTGTCGGGCTCTGTCGGGCTCTACTGGGCCCTGTCGGGCTCTGTCAGGCTCTGTCGGGCCCTGTCGGGCTCTGTCGGGCTCTGTCGGGCCCTGTCGGGCCCTGTCGGGCCCTGTCGGGCTCTGTCGGGCTCTGTCGGGCTCTGTCGGGCTCTACTGGGCTCTGTCGGGCTCTGTCAGGCTCTGTCGGGTTCTGTCGGGTTCTGTCGGGCTCTGTCGGGCTCTGTCGGGCTCTGTCGGGCTCTACTGGGCCCTGTCGGGCCCTGTCGGGCTCTGTCGGGCTCTGTCGGGCTCTGTCGGGCTCTACTGGGCTCTGTCAGGCTCTGTCGGGCTCTGTCGGGCCCTGTCGGGCTCTGTCGGGCTCTACTGGGCTCTGTCGGGCTCTGTCGGGCTCTACTGGGCCCTGTCGGGCCCTGTCGGGCCCTGTCGTGCTCTGTCGGGCTCTGTCGGGCCCTGTCGGGCTCTGTCGGGCTCTGTCGGGCTCTGTCAGGCTCTACTGGGCTCTGTCGGGCTCTACTGGGCTCTACTGGGCCCTGTCGGGCTCTGTCGGGCTCTGTCGGGCTCTGTCGGGCTCTGTCGAGCTCTACTGGGCTCTGTCGGGCCCTGTCGGGCCCTGTCGGGCCCTGTCGGGCTCTGTCGGGCCCTGTCGGGCTCTGTCGGGCTCTGTCGGGCTCTGTCGGGCTCTACTGGGCCCTGTCGGGCTCTGTCGGGCTCTGTCGGGCTCTGTCGGGCTCTACTGGGCCCTGTCGGGCTCTGTCGGGCTCTGTCGGGCTCTGTCGGGCCCTGTCGGGCTCTGTCGGGCTCTGTCGGGCCCTGTCGGGCTCTGTCGGGCTCTAATGGTCCCTGTCGGGCCCTGTCGGGCTCTGTCGGGCCCTGTCGGGCTCTGTCGGGCTCTGTCGGGCTCTACTGGGCTAAACTGAGCTCTGTCGGGCCCTGTCGGGCCCTGTCGGGCTCTGTCGGGCTCTGTCGGGCTCTGTCGGGCTCTGTCGGGCCCTGTCGGGCCCTCTCAGGCTCTGTCGGGCTCTGTCGGGCTCTGTCGGGCTCTACTGGGCCCTGTCGGGCTCTGTCGGGCTCTGTCGGGCTCTGTCGGGCTCTGTCGGGCTCTACTGGGCCCTGTTGGGCTCTGTCGGGCTCTGTCGGGCCCTGTCGGGCCCTGTCGGGCCCTGTCGGGCTCTACTGGGCTCTACTGGGCTCTGTCGGGCTATGTCGGGCTCTACTGGGCCCTGTCGGGCCCTGTCGGGCTCTGTCGGGCCCTGTCGGGCCCTGTCGGGCTCTGTCGGGCCCTGTCGGGCCCTGTCGGGCTCTGTCGGGCTCTGTCGGGCTCTGTCGGGCTCTACTGGGCTCTACTGAGCTCTGTCGGGCTCTGTCGGGCTCTACTGTGCCCTGTGGGGACCTGTCGGGCCCTGTCGGGCTCTGTCGGGCTCTACTGGGCTCTGTCGGGCTCTGTCGGGCTCTGTCGGGCTCTGTCGGGCTCTACTGGGCCCTGACGGGCTCTGTCGGGCCCTGTCGGGCTCTGTCGGGCTCTGTCGGGCCCTGTCGGGCCCTGTCGGGCCCTGTCGGGCCCTGTCGGGCTCTGTCGGGCTCTGTCGGGCTCTGTCGGGCTCTACTGGGCTCTGTCGGGCTCTGTCGGGCTCTGTCGGGCCCTGTCGGGATCTGTCGGGCTCTGTCGGGCCCTGTCGGGCTCTGTCGGGCCCTGTCGGGCCCTGTCGGGCTCTGTCGGGCTCTACTGGGCCCTGTCGGGCCCTGTCGGACTCTGTCGGGCTCTGTCGGGCTCTGTCGGGCCCTGTCGGGCTCTGTCGGGCTCTGTCGGGCTCTGTCGGGCTCTACTTGGGCCTGTCGGGCCCTGTCGGGCTCTGTCGGGCTCTGTCGGGCTCTGTCGGGCCCTGTCGGGCTCTGTCGGGCTCTGTCGGGATCTACTGGGCCCTGTCGGGCTCTGTCGGGCTCTGTCGGGCTCTGTCGGGCTCTACTGGGCCCTGTCGGGCCCTGTCGGGCCCTGTCGGGCTCTGTCGGGCTCTGTCGGGCCCTGTCGGGCTCTGTCGGGCTCTGTCGGGCTCTGTCGGGCCCTGTCGGGCTCTGTCGGGCTCTACTGGGCCCTGTCGGGCTCTGTCGGGCTCTGTCGGGCTCTGTCGGGCCCTGTCGGGCTCTGTCGGGCTCTGTCAGGCTCTACTGGGCCCTGTCGGGCTCTGTCAGGCTCTGTCGGGCCCTGTCGAGCTCTGTCGGGCTCTGTCGGGCTCTGTCGGGCTCTACTGGGCCCTGTCGGGCTCTGTCGGGCTCTGTCGGGCTCTGTCGGGCTCTGTCGGGCTCTACTGGGCCCTGTCGGGCTCTGTCGGGCTCTGTCGGGCCCTGTCGGGCCCTGTCGGGCTCTGTCAGGCTCTGTCGGGCTCTGTCGGGCTCTACTGGGCCCTGTCGGGCCCTGTCGGGCCCTGTCGGGCTCTACTGGGCTCTACTGGGCTCTGTCGGGCTCTGTCGGGCTCTACTGGGCCCTGTAGGGCCCTGTCGGGCCCTGTCGGGCCCTGTCGGGCTCTGTCGGGCTCTGTCGGGCCCTGTCGGGCTCTGTCGGGCTCTGTCGGGCTCTGTCGGGCTCTACTGGGCTCTACTGGGCTCTGTCGGGCTCTGTCGGGCTCTACTGTGCCCTGTCGGGCCCTGTCGGGCCCTGTCGGGCTCTGTCGGGCTCTACTGGGCTCTGTCGGGCTCTGTTGGGCTCTGTCGGGCTCTACTGGGCCCTGTCGGGCTCTGTCGGGCCCTGTCGGGCCCTGTCGGGCCCTGTCGGGCTCTGTCGGGCTCTGTCGGGCTCTGTCGGGCTCTACTGGGCTCTGTCGGGCTTTGTCGGGCTCTGTCGGGCCCTGTCGGGCTCTGTCGGGCCCTGTCGGGCCCTGTCGGGCTCTGTCGGGCCCTGTCGGGCTCTGTCGGGCTCTGTCGGGCCCTGTCGGGCTCTGTCGGGCTCTGTCGGGCTCTGTCTGGCTCTACTGGGCCCTGTCGCGCTCTGTCGGGCTCTGTCGGGCTCTGTCGGGCTCTGTCGGGCTCTGTCGGGCTCTACTGGGCCCTGTCGGGCTCTGTCGGGCTCTGTCGGGCTCTGTCGGGCCCTGTCGGGCCCTGTCGGGCTCTGTCGGGCCCTGTCGGGCTCTGTCGGGCTCTACTGGGCCCTGTCGGGCTCTGTCGGGCTCTGTCGGGCTCTGTCGGGCTCTACTGGGCCCTGTCGGGCCCTGTCGGGCTCTGTCGGGCTCTGTCGGGCTCTGTCGGGCTCAACTGGTCTCTGTCGGGCTCTGTCGGGTTCTGTCGGGCTCTGTCGGGCTCTGTCGGGCTCTCTCGGGCTCTACTGGGCTCTACTGGGCTCTGTCGGGCTCTGTCGGGCTCTACTGGGCTCTGTCGGGCTCTGTCGGGCTCTGTCGGGATCTACTGGGCCCTGTCGGGCCCTGTCGGGCTCTGTCGGGCTCTGTCGGGCTCTACTGGGCCCTGTCGGGCCCTGTCGGGCCCTGTCGGGCTCTGTCGGGCTCTGTCGGGCCCTGTCGGGCTCTGTCGGGCCCTGTCGGGCTCTGTCGGGCTCTGTCGGGATCTACTGGGCCCTGTCGGGCTCTGTCGGGCTCTGTCGGGCTCTGTCGGGCTCTACTGGGCCCTGTCGGGCCCTGTCGGGCCCTGTCGGGCTCTGTCGGGCTCTGTCGGGCCCTGTCGGGCTCTGTCGGGCTCTGTCGGGCTCTGTCGGGCCCTGTCGGGCTCTGTCGGGCTCTACTGGGCCCTGTCGGGCTCTGTCGGGCTCTGTCGGGCTCTGTCGGGCCCTGTCGGGCTCTGTCGGGCTCTGTCGGGCTCTACTGGGCCCTGTCGGGCTCTGTCAGGCTCTGTCGGGCCCTGTCGAGCTCTGTCGGGCTCTGTCGGGCTCTGTCGGGCTCTACTGGGCCCTGTCGGGCTCTGTCGGGCTCTGTCGGGCTCTGTCGGGCTCTGTCGGGCTCTACTGGGCCCTGTCGGGCTCTGTCGGGCTCTGTCGGGCCCTGTCGGGCCCTGTCGGGCTCTGTCAGGCTCTGTCGGGCTCTGTCGGGCTCTACTGGGCCCTGTCGGGCCCTGTCGGGCCCTGTCGGGCTCTACTGGGCTCTACTGGGCTCTGTCGGGCTCTGTCGGGCTCTACTGGGCCCTGTAGGGCCCTGTCGGGCCCTGTCGGGCCCTGTCGGGCTCTGTCGGGCTCTGTCGGGCTCTGTCGGGCCCTGTCGGGCTCTGTCGGGCTCTGTCGGGCTCTGTCGGGCTCTGTCGGGCTCTACTGGGCTCTACTGGGCTCTGTCGGGCTCTGTCGGGCTCTACTGTGCCCTGTCGGGCCCTGTCGGGCCCTGTCGGGCTCTGTCGGGCTCTACTGGGCTCTGTCGGGCTGTGTTGGGCTCTGTCGGGCTCTACTGGGCCCTGTCGGGCTCTGTCGGGCCCTGTCGGGCTCTGTCGGGCTCTGTCGGGCCCTGTCGGGCCCTGTCGGGCTCTGTCGGGCTCTGTCGGGCTCTGTCGGGCTCTACTGGGCTCTGTCGGGCTTTGTCGGGCTCTGTCGGGCCCTGTCGGGCTCTGTCGGGCCCTGTCGGGCCCTGTCGGGCTCTGTCGGGCCCTGTCGGGCTCTGTCGGGCTCTGTCGGGCCCTGTCGGGCTCTGTCGGGCTCTGTCGGGCTCTGTCTGGCTCTACTGGGCCCTGTCGCGCTCTGTCGGGCTCTGTCGGGCTCTGTCGGGCTCTGTCGGGCTCTGTCGGGCTCTGTCGGGCTCTACTGGGCCCTGTCGGGCTCTGTCGGGCTCTGTCGAGCTCTGTCGGGCCCTGTCGGGCCCTGTCGGGCCCTGTCGGGCTCTGTCGGGCTCTGTCGGGCTCTGTCGGGCTCTACTGGGCTCTGTCGGGCTCTACTGGGCTCTACTGGGCCCTGTCGGGCTCTGTCGGGCTCTGTCGGGCTCTGTCGGGCTCTGTCGGGCTCTGTCGGGCTCTACTGGGCTCTGTCGGGCCCTGTCGGGCTCTGTCGGGCTCTGTCGGGCCCTGTCGGGCTCTGTCGGGCCCTGTCGGGCTCTGTCGGGCTCTACTGGGCTCTGTCGGGCTCTGTCGGGCTCTGTCGGGCTCTGTCGGGCTCTACTGGGCTCTGTCGGGCCCTGTCGGGCTCTGTCGGGCTCTGTCGGGCCCTGTCCGGCTCTGTCGGGCTCTGTCGGGCTCTGTCGGGCTCTACTGGGCCCTGTCGGGCCTTGTCGGGCTCTGTCGGGCCCTGTCGGGCTCTGTCGGGCTCTGTCAGGCTCTGTCGGGCCCTGTCGGGCTCTGTCGGGCTCTGTCGGGCCCTGTCGGGCTCTGTCGGGCTCTACTGGGCCCTGTCGGGTACTGTCGGGCTCTGTCGGGCTCTGTCGGGCTCTGTCGGGCTCTACTGGGCTAAACTGGGCTCTGTCGGGCCCTGTCGGGCCCTGTCGGGCTCTGTCGGGCTCTGTCGGGCTCTGTCAGGCCCTGTCGGGCTCTGTCGGGCCCTGTCGGGCCCTGTCGGGCCCTGTCGGGCTCTGTCGGGCTCTGTCGGGCTCTGTCGGGCTCTACTGGGCCCTGTCGGGCTCTGTCGGGCTCTGTCGGGCTCTGTCGGGCTCTACTGGGCCCTGTCGGGCTCTGTCGGGCTCTGTCGGGCCCTGTCGGGCCCTGTCGGGCTCTGTCAGGCTCTGTCGGGCTCTGTCGGGCTCTACTGGGCCCTGTCGGGCCCTGTCGGGCCCTGTCGGGCTCTACTGGGCTCTACTGGGCTCTGTCGGGCTCTGTCGGGCTCTACTGGGCCCTGTATGGCCCTGTCGGGCCCTGTCGGGCCCTGTCGGGCTCTGTCGGGCCCTGTCGGGCCCTGTCGGGCTCTGTCGGGCCCTGTCGGGCCCTGTCGGGCTCTGTCGGGCTCTGTCGGGCTCTGTCGGGCTCTACTGGGCTCTACTGGGCTCTGTCGGGCTCTGTCGGGCTCTACTGTGCCCTGTCGGGCCCTGTCGGGCCCTGTCGGGCTCTGTCGGGCTCTACTGGGCTCTGTCGGGCTCTGTTGGGCTCTGTCGGGCTCTACTGGGCCCTGTCGGGCTCTGTCGGGCCCTGTCGGGCTCTGTCGGGCTCTGTCGGGCCCTGTCGGGCCTTGTCGGGCTCTGTCGGGCTCTGTCGGGCTCTGTCGGGCTCTACTGGGCTCTGTCGGGCTTTGTCGGGCTTTGTCGGGCTCTGTCGGGCCCTGTCGGGCTCTGTCGGGCCCTGTCGGGCCCTGTCGGGCTCTGTCGGGCCCTGTCGGGCTCTGTCGGGCTCTGTCGGGCCCTGTCGGGCTCTGTCGGGCTCTGTCGGGCTCTGTCTGGCTCTACTGGGCCCTGTCGCGCTCTGTCGGGCTCTGTCGGGCTCTGTCGGGCTCTGTCGGGCTCTGTCGGGCTCTACTGGGCCCTGTCGGGCTCTGTCGGGCTCTGTCGGGCTCTGTCGGGCCCTGTCGGGCCCTGTCGGGCTCTGTCGGGCCCTGTCGGGCTCTGTCGGGCTCTACTGGGCCCTGTTGGGCTCTGTCGGGCTCTGTCGGGCCCTGTCGGGCCCTGTCGGGCCCTGTCGGGCTCTACTGGGCTCTACTGGGCTCTGTCGGGCTATGTCGGGCTCTACTGGGCCCTGTCGGGCCCTGTCGGGCTCTGTCGGGCCCTGTCGGGCCCTGTCGGGCTCTGTCGGGCCCTGTCGGGCCCTGTCGGGCTCTGTCGGGCTCTGTCGGGCTCTGTCGGGCTCTACTGGGCTCTACTGAGCTCTGTCGGGCTCTGTCGGGCTCTACTGTGCCCTGTGGGGACCTGTCGGGCCCTGTCGGGCTCTGTCGGGCTCTACTGGGCTCTGTCGGGCTCTGTCGGGCTCTGTCGGGCTCTGTCGGGCTCTACTGGGCCCTGACGGGCTCTGTCGGGCCCTGTCGGGCTCTGTCGGGCTCTGTCGGGCCCTGTCGGGCCCTGTCGGGCCCTGTCGGGCCCTGTCGGGCTCTGTCGGGCTCTGTCGGGCTCTGTCGGGCTCTGTCGGGCTCTACTGGGCTCTGTCGGGCTCTGTCGGGCTCTGTCGGGCCCTGTCGGGATCTGTCGGGCTCTGTCGGGCCCTGTCGGGCTCTGTCGGGCCCTGTCGGGCCCTGTCGGGCTCTGTCGGGCTCTACTGGGCCCTGTCGGGCCCTGTCGGACTCTGTCGGGCTCTGTCGGGCTCTGTCGGGCCCTGTCGGGCTCTGTCGGGCTCTGTCGGGCTCTGTCGGGCTCTACTTGGGCCTGTCGGGCCCTGTCGGGCTCTGTCGGGCTCTGTCGGGCTCTGTCGGGCCCTGTCGGGCTCTGTCGGGCTCTGTCGGGATCTACTGGGCCCTGTCGGGCTCTGTCGGGCTCTGTCGGGCTCTGTCGGGCTCTACTGGGCCCTGTCGGGCCCTGTCGGGCCCTGTCGGGCTCTGTCGGGCTCTGTCGGGCCCTGTCGGGCTCTGTCGGGCTCTGTCGGGCTCTGTCGGGCCCTGTCGGGCTCTGTCGGGCTCTACTGGGCCCTGTCGGGCTCTGTCGGGCTCTGTCGGGCTCTGTCGGGCCCTGTCGGGCTCTGTCGGGCTCTGTCAGGCTCTACTGGGCCCTGTCGGGCTCTGTCAGGCTCTGTCGGGCCCTGTCGAGCTCTGTCGGGCTCTGTCGGGCTCTACTGGGCCCTGTCGGGCTCTGTCGGGCTCTGTCGGGCTCTGTCGGGCTCTGTCGGCTCTACTGGGCCCTGTCGGGCTCTGTCGGGCTCTGTCGGGCCCTGTCGGGCCCTGTCGGGCTCTGTCAGGCTCTGTCGGGCTCTGTCGGGCTCTACTGGGCCCTGTCGGGCCCTGTCGGGCCCTGTCGGGCTCTACTGGGCTCTACTGGGCTCTGTCGGGCTCTGTCGGGCTCTACTGGGCCCTGTAGGGCCCTGTCGGGCCCTGTCGGGCCCTGTCGGGCTCTGTCGGGCTCTGTCGGGCCCTGTCGGGCTCTGTCGGGCTCTGTCGGGCTCTGTCGGGCTCTACTGGGCTCTACTGGGCTCTGTCGGGCTCTGTCGGGCTCTACTGTGCCCTGTCGGGCCCTGTCGGGCCCTGTCGGGCTCTGTCGGGCTCTACTGGGCTCTGTCGGGCTCTGTTGGGCTCTGTCGGGCTCTACTGGGCCCTGTCGGGCTCTGTCGGGCCCTGTCGGGCCCTGTCGGGCCCTGTCGGGCTCTGTCGGGCTCTGTCGGGCTCTGTCGGGCTCTACTGGGCTCTGTCGGGCTTTGTCGGGCTCTGTCGGGCCCTGTCGGGCTCTGTCGGGCCCTGTCGGGCCCTGTCGGGCTCTGTCGGGCCCTGTCGGGCTCTGTCGGGCTCTGTCGGGCCCTGTCGGCTCTGTCGGGCTCTGTCGGGCTCTGTCTGGCTCTACTGGGCCCTGTCGCGCTCTGTCGGGCTCTGTCGGGCTCTGTCGGGCTCTGTCGGGCTCTGTCGGGCTCTACTGGGCCCTGTCGGGCTCTGTCGGGCTCTGTCGGGCTCTGTCGGGCCCTGTCGGGCCCTGTCGGGCTCTGTCGGGCCCTGTCGGGCTCTGTCGGGCTCTACTGGGCCCTGTCGGGCTCTGTCGGGCTCTGTCGGGCTCTGTCGGGCTCTACTGGGCCCTGTCGGGCCCTGTCGGGCTCTGTCGGGCTCTGTCGGGCTCTGTCGGGCTCAACTGGTCTCTGTCGGGCTCTGTCGGGTTCTGTCGGGCTCTGTCGGGCTCTGTCGGGCTCTCTCGGGCTCTACTGGGCTCTACTGGGCTCTGTCGGGCTCTGTCGGGCTCTACTGGGCTCTGTCGGGCTCTGTCGGGCTCTGTCGGGATCTACTGGGCCCTGTCGGGCCCTGTCGGGCTCTGTCGGGCTCTGTCGGGCTCTACTGGGCCCTGTCGGGCCCTGTCGGGCCCTGTCGGGCTCTGTCGGGCTCTGTCGGGCCCTGTCGGGCTCTGTCGGGCCCTGTCGGGCTCTGTCGGGCTCTGTCGGGATCTACTGGGCCCTGTCGGGCTCTGTCGGGCTCTGTCGGGCTCTGTCGGGCTCTACTGGGCCCTGTCGGGCCCTGTCGGGCCCTGTCGGGCTCTGTCGGGCTCTGTCGGGCCCTGTCGGGCTCTGTCGGGCTCTGTCGGGCTCTGTCGGGCCCTGTCGGGCTCTGTCGGGCTCTACTGGGCCCTGTCGGGCTCTGTCGGGCTCTGTCGGGCTCTGTCGGGCCCTGTCGGGCTCTGTCGGACTCTGTCGGGCTCTACTGGGCCCTGTCGGGCTCTGTCAGGCTCTGTCGGGCCCTGTCGAGCTCTGTCGGGCTCTGTCGGGCTCTGTCGGGCTCTACTGGGCCCTGTCGGGCTCTGTCGGGCTCTGTCGGGCTCTGTCGGGCTCTGTCGGGCTCTACTGGGCCCTGTCGGGCTCTGTCGGGCTCTGTCGGGCCCTGTCGGGCCCTGTCGGGCTCTGTCAGGCTCTGTCGGGCTCTGTCGGGCTCTACTGGGCCCTGTCGGGCCCTGTCGGGCCCTGTCGGGCTCTACTGGGCTCTACTGGGCTCTGTCGGGCTCTGTCGGGCTCTACTGGGCCCTGTAGGGCCCTGTCGGGCCCTGTCGGGCCCTGTCGGGCTCTGTCGGGCTCTGTCGGGCTCTGTCGGGCCCTGTCGGGCTCTGTCGGGCTCTGTCGGGCTCTGTCGGGCTCTGTCGGGCTCTACTGGGCTCTACTGGGCTCTGTCGGGCTCTGTCGGGCTCTACTGTGCCCTGTCGGGCCCTGTCGGGCCCTGTCGGGCTCTGTCGGGCTCTACTGGGCTCTGTCGGGCTGTGTTGGGCTCTGTCGGGCTCTACTGGGCCCTGTCGGGCTCTGTCGGGCCCTGTCGGGCTCTGTCGGGCTCTGTCGGGCCCTGTCGGGCCCTGTCGGGCTCTGTCGGGCTCTGTCGGGCTCTGTCGGGCTCTACTGGGCTCTGTCGGGCTTTGTCGGGCTCTGTCGGGCCCTGTCGGGCTCTGTCGGGCCCTGTCGGGCCCTGTCGGGCTCTGTCGGGCCCTGTCGGGCTCTGTCGGGCTCTGTCGGGCCCTGTCGGGCTCTGTCGGGCTCTGTCGGGCTCTGTCTGGCTCTGTCGGGCTCTGTCGGGCTCTGTCGGGCTCTACTGGGCTCTACTGGGCTCTGTCGGGCTCTGTCGGGCTCTACTGTGCCCTGTCGGGCCCTGTCGGGCCCTGTCGGGCTCTGTCGGGCTCTACTGGGCTCTGTCGGGCTCTGTTGGGCTCTGTCGGGCTCTACTGGGCCCTGTCGGGCTCTGTCGGGCCCTGTCGGGCCCTGTCGGGCCCTGTCGGGCTCTGTCGGGCTCTGTCGGGCTCTGTCGGGCTCTACTGGGCTCTGTCGGGCTTTGTCGGGCTCTGTCGGGCCCTGTCGGGCTCTGTCGGGCCCTGTCGGGCTCTGTCGGGCTCTGTCGGGCCCTGTCGGGCTCTGTCGGGCTCTGTCGGGCTCTGTCTGGCTCTACTGGGCCCTGTCGCGCTCTGTCGGGCTCTGTCGGGCTCTGTCGGGCTCTGTCGGGCTCTGTCGGGCTCTACTGGGCCCTGTCGGGCTCTGTCGGGCTCTGTCGGGCTCTGTCGGGCCCTGTCGGGCCCTGTCGGGCTCTGTCGGGCCCTGTCGGGCTCTGTCGGGCTCTACTGGGCCCTGTCGGGCTCTGTCGGGCTCTGTCGGGCTCTGTCGGGCTCTGTCGGGCTCTGTCGGGCTCTGTCGGGCTCTGTCGGGCTCTGTCGGGCTCTGTCGGGCTCAACTGGTCTCTGTCGGGCTCTGTCGGGTTCTGTCGGGCTCTGTCGGGCTCTGTCGGGCTCTCTCGGGCTCTACTGGGCTCTACTGGGCTCTGTCGGGCTCTGTCGGGCTCTACTGGGCTCTGTCGGGCTCTGTCGGGCTCTGTCGGGATCTACTGGGCCCTGTCGGGCCCTGTCGGGCTCTGTCGGGCTCTGTCGGGCTCTACTGGGCCCTGTCGGGCCCTGTCGGGCCCTGTCGGGCTCTGTCGGGCTCTGTCGGGCCCTGTCGGGCTCTGTCGGGCCCTGTCGGGCTCTGTCGGGCTCTGTCGGGATCTACTGGGCCCTGTCGGGCTCTGTCGGGCTCTGTCGGGCTCTGTCGGGCTCTACTGGGCCCTGTCGGGCCCTGTCGGGCCCTGTCGGGCTCTGTCGGGCTCTGTCGGGCCCTGTCGGGCTCTGTCGGGCTCTGTCGGGCTCTGTCGGGCCCTGTCGGGCTCTGTCGGGCTCTACTGGGCCCTGTCGGGCTCTGTCGGGCTCTGTCGGGCTCTGTCGGGCCCTGTCGGGCTCTGTCGGGCTCTGTCGGGCTCTACTGGGCCCTGTCGGGCTCTGTCAGGCTCTGTCGGGCCCTGTCGAGCTCTGTCGGGCTCTGTCGGGCTCTGTCGGGCTCTACTGGGCCCTGTCGGGCTCTGTCGGGCTCTGTCGGGCTCTGTCGGGCTCTGTCGGGCTCTACTGGGCCCTGTCGGGCTCTGTCGGGCTCTGTCGGGCCCTGTCGGGCCCTGTCGGGCTCTGTCAGGCTCTGTCGGGCTCTGTCGGGCTCTACTGGGCCCTGTCGGGCCCTGTCGGGCCCTGTCGGGCTCTACTGGGCTCTACTGGGCTCTGTCGGGCTCTGTCGGGCTCTACTGGGCCCTGTAGGGCCCTGTCGGGCCCTGTCGGGCCCTGTCGGGCTCTGTCGGGCTCTGTCGGGCTCTGTCGGGCCCTGTCGGGCTCTGTCGGGCTCTGTCGGGCTCTGTCGGGCTCTGTCGGGCTCTACTGGGCTCTACTGGGCTCTGTCGGGCTCTGTCGGGCTCTACTGTGCCCTGTCGGGCCCTGTCGGGCCCTGTCGGGCTCTGTCGGGCTCTACTGGGCTCTGTCGGGCTGTGTTGGGCTCTGTCGGGCTCTACTGGGCCCTGTCGGGCTCTGTCGGGCCCTGTCGGGCTCTGTCGGGCTCTGTCGGGCCCTGTCGGGCCCTGTCGGGCTCTGTCGGGCTCTGTCGGGCTCTGTCGGGCTCTACTGGGCTCTGTCGGGCTTTGTCGGGCTCTGTCGGGCCCTGTCGGGCTCTGTCGGGCCCTGTCGGGCCCTGTCGGGCTCTGTCGGGCCCTGTCGGGCTCTGTCGGGCTCTGTCGGGCCCTGTCGGGCTCTGTCGGGCTCTGTCGGGCTCTGTCTGGCTCTACTGGGCCCTGTCGCGCTCTGTCGGGCTCTGTCGGGCTCTGTCGGGCTCTGTCGGGCTCTGTCGGGCTCTGTCGGGCTCTACTGGGCCCTGTCGGGCTCTGTCGGGCTCTGTCGAGCTCTGTCGGGCCCTGTCGGGCCCTGTCGGGCCCTGTCGGGCTCTGTCGGGCTCTGTCGGGCTCTGTCGGGCTCTACTGGGCTCTGTCGGGCTCTACTGGGCTCTACTGGGCCCTGTCGGGCTCTGTCGGGCTCTGTCGGGCTCTGTCGGGCTCTGTCGGGCTCTGTCGGGCTCTACTGGGCTCTGTCGGGCCCTGTCGGGCTCTGTCGGGCTCTGTCGGGCCCTGTCGGGCTCTGTCGGGCCCTGTCGGGCTCTGTCGGGCTCTACTGGGCTCTGTCGGGCTCTGTCGGGCTCTGTCGGGCTCTGTCGGGCTCTACTGGGCTCTGTCGGGCCCTGTCGGGCTCTGTCGGGCTCTGTCGGGCCCTGTCCGGCTCTGTCGGGCTCTGTCGGGCTCTGTCGGGCTCTACTGGGCCCTGTCGGGCCTTGTCGGGCTCTGTCGGGCCCTGTCGGGCTCTGTCGGGCTCTGTCAGGCTCTGTCGGGCCCTGTCGGGCTCTGTCGGGCTCTGTCGGGCCCTGTCGGGCTCTGTCGGGCTCTACTGGGCCCTGTCGGGTACTGTCGGGCTCTGTCGGGCTCTGTCGGGCTCTGTCGGGCTCTACTGGGCTAAACTGGGCTCTGTCGGGCCCTGTCGGGCCCTGTCGGGCTCTGTCGGGCTCTGTCGGGCTCTGTCAGGCCCTGTCGGGCTCTGTCGGGCCCTGTCGGGCCCTGTCGGGCCCTGTCGGGCTCTGTCGGGCTCTGTCGGGCTCTGTCGGGCTCTACTGGGCCCTGTCGGGCTCTGTCGGGCTCTGTCGGGCTCTGTCGGGCTCTACTGGGCCCTGTCGGGCTCTGTCGGGCTCTGTCGGGCCCTGTCGGGCCCTGTCGGGCTCTGTCAGGCTCTGTCGGGCTCTGTCGGGCTCTACTGGGCCCTGTCGGGCCCTGTCGGGCCCTGTCGGGCTCTACTGGGCTCTACTGGGCTCTGTCGGGCTCTGTCGGGCTCTACTGGGCCCTGTATGGCCCTGTCGGGCCCTGTCGGGCCCTGTCGGGCTCTGTCGGGCCCTGTCGGGCCCTGTCGGGCTCTGTCGGGCCCTGTCGGGCCCTGTCGGGCTCTGTCGGGCTCTGTCGGGCTCTGTCGGGCTCTACTGGGCTCTACTGGGCTCTGTCGGGCTCTGTCGGGCTCTACTGTGCCCTGTCGGGCCCTGTCGGGCCCTGTCGGGCTCTGTCGGGCTCTACTGGGCTCTGTCGGGCTCTGTTGGGCTCTGTCGGGCTCTACTGGGCCCTGTCGGGCTCTGTCGGGCCCTGTCGGGCTCTGTCGGGCTCTGTCGGGCCCTGTCGGGCCTTGTCGGGCTCTGTCGGGCTCTGTCGGGCTCTGTCGGGCTCTACTGGGCTCTGTCGGGCTTTGTCGGGCTTTGTCGGGCTCTGTCGGGCCCTGTCGGGCTCTGTCGGGCCCTGTCGGGCCCTGTCGGGCTCTGTCGGGCCCTGTCGGGCTCTGTCGGGCTCTGTCGGGCCCTGTCGGGCTCTGTCGGGCTCTGTCGGGCTCTGTCTGGCTCTACTGGGCCCTGTCGCGCTCTGTCGGGCTCTGTCGGGCTCTGTCGGGCTCTGTCGGGCTCTGTCGGGCTCTACTGGGCCCTGTCGGGCTCTGTCGGGCTCTGTCGGGCTCTGTCGGGCCCTGTCGGGCCCTGTCGGGCTCTGTCGGGCCCTGTCGGGCTCTGTCGGGCTCTACTGGGCCCTGTTGGGCTCTGTCGGGCTCTGTCGGGCCCTGTCGGGCCCTGTCGGGCCCTGTCGGGCTCTACTGGGCTCTACTGGGCTCTGTCGGGCTATGTCGGGCTCTACTGGGCCCTGTCGGGCCCTGTCGGGCTCTGTCGGGCCCTGTCGGGCCCTGTCGGGCTCTGTCGGGCCCTGTCGGGCCCTGTCGGGCTCTGTCGGGCTCTGTCGGGCTCTGTCGGGCTCTACTGGGCTCTACTGAGCTCTGTCGGGCTCTGTCGGGCTCTACTGTGCCCTGTGGGGACCTGTCGGGCCCTGTCGGGCTCTGTCGGGCTCTACTGGGCTCTGTCGGGCTCTGTCGGGCTCTGTCGGGCTCTGTCGGGCTCTACTGGGCCCTGACGGGCTCTGTCGGGCCCTGTCGGGCTCTGTCGGGCTCTGTCGGGCCCTGTCGGGCCCTGTCGGGCCCTGTCGGGCCCTGTCGGGCTCTGTCGGGCTCTGTCGGGCTCTGTCGGGCTCTGTCGGGCTCTACTGGGCTCTGTCGGGCTCTGTCGGGCTCTGTCGGGCCCTGTCGGGATCTGTCGGGCTCTGTCGGGCCCTGTCGGGCTCTGTCGGGCCCTGTCGGGCCCTGTCGGGCTCTGTCGGGCTCTACTGGGCCCTGTCGGGCCCTGTCGGACTCTGTCGGGCTCTGTCGGGCTCTGTCGGGCCCTGTCGGGCTCTGTCGGGCTCTGTCGGGCTCTGTCGGGCTCTACTTGGGCCTGTCGGGCCCTGTCGGGCTCTGTCGGGCTCTGTCGGGCTCTGTCGGGCCCTGTCGGGCTCTGTCGGGCTCTGTCGGGATCTACTGGGCCCTGTCGGGCTCTGTCGGGCTCTGTCGGGCTCTGTCGGGCTCTACTGGGCCCTGTCGGGCCCTGTCGGGCCCTGTCGGGCTCTGTCGGGCTCTGTCGGGCCCTGTCGGGCTCTGTCGGGCTCTGTCGGGCTCTGTCGGGCCCTGTCGGGCTCTGTCGGGCTCTACTGGGCCCTGTCGGGCTCTGTCGGGCTCTGTCGGGCTCTGTCGGGCCCTGTCGGGCTCTGTCGGGCTCTGTCAGGCTCTACTGGGCCCTGTCGGGCTCTGTCAGGCTCTGTCGGGCCCTGTCGAGCTCTGTCGGGCTCTGTCGGGCTCTACTGGGCCCTGTCGGGCTCTGTCGGGCTCTGTCGGGCTCTGTCGGGCTCTGTCGGGCTCTACTGGGCCCTGTCGGGCTCTGTCGGGCTCTGTCGGGCCCTGTCGGGCCCTGTCGGGCTCTGTCAGGCTCTGTCGGGCTCTGTCGGGCTCTACTGGGCCCTGTCGGGCCCTGTCGGGCCCTGTCGGGCTCTACTGGGCTCTACTGGGCTCTGTCGGGCTCTGTCGGGCTCTACTGGGCCCTGTAGGGCCCTGTCGGGCCCTGTCGGGCCCTGTCGGGCTCTGTCGGGCTCTGTCGGGCCCTGTCGGGCTCTGTCGGGCTCTGTCGGGCTCTGTCGGGCTCTACTGGGCTCTACTGGGCTCTGTCGGGCTCTGTCGGGCTCTACTGTGCCCTGTCGGGCCCTGTCGGGCCCTGTCGGGCTCTGTCGGGCTCTACTGGGCTCTGTCGGGCTCTGTTGGGCTCTGTCGGGCTCTACTGGGCCCTGTCGGGCTCTGTCGGGCCCTGTCGGGCCCTGTCGGGCCCTGTCGGGCTCTGTCGGGCTCTGTCGGGCTCTGTCGGGCTCTACTGGGCTCTGTCGGGCTTTGTCGGGCTCTGTCGGGCCCTGTCGGGCTCTGTCGGGCCCTGTCGGGCCCTGTCGGGCTCTGTCGGGCCCTGTCGGGCTCTGTCGGGCTCTGTCGGGCCCTGTCGGGCTCTGTCGGGCTCTGTCGGGCTCTGTCTGGCTCTACTGGGCCCTGTCGCGCTCTGTCGGGCTCTGTCGGGCTCTGTCGGGCTCTGTCGGGCTCTGTCGGGCTCTACTGGGCCCTGTCGGGCTCTGTCGGGCTCTGTCGGGCTCTGTCGGGCCCTGTCGGGCCCTGTCGGGCTCTGTCGGGCCCTGTCGGGCTCTGTCGGGCTCTACTGGGCCCTGTCGGGCTCTGTCGGGCTCTGTCGGGCTCTGTCGGGCTCTACTGGGCCCTGTCGGGCCCTGTCGGGCTCTGTCGGGCTCTGTCGGGCTCTGTCGGGCTCAACTGGTCTCTGTCGGGCTCTGTCGGGTTCTGTCGGGCTCTGTCGGGCTCTGTCGGGCTCTCTCGGGCTCTACTGGGCTCTACTGGGCTCTGTCGGGCTCTGTCGGGCTCTACTGGGCTCTGTCGGGCTCTGTCGGGCTCTGTCGGGATCTACTGGGCCCTGTCGGGCCCTGTCGGGCTCTGTCGGGCTCTGTCGGGCTCTACTGGGCCCTGTCGGGCCCTGTCGGGCCCTGTCGGGCTCTGTCGGGCTCTGTCGGGCCCTGTCGGGCTCTGTCGGGCCCTGTCGGGCTCTGTCGGGCTCTGTCGGGATCTACTGGGCCCTGTCGGGCTCTGTCGGGCTCTGTCGGGCTCTGTCGGGCTCTACTGGGCCCTGTCGGGCCCTGTCGGGCCCTGTCGGGCTCTGTCGGGCTCTGTCGGGCCCTGTCGGGCTCTGTCGGGCTCTGTCGGGCTCTGTCGGGCCCTGTCGGGCTCTGTCGGGCTCTACTGGGCCCTGTCGGGCTCTGTCGGGCTCTGTCGGGCTCTGTCGGGCCCTGTCGGGCTCTGTCGGACTCTGTCGGGCTCTACTGGGCCCTGTCGGGCTCTGTCAGGCTCTGTCGGGCCCTGTCGAGCTCTGTCGGGCTCTGTCGGGCTCTGTCGGGCTCTACTGGGCCCTGTCGGGCTCTGTCGGGCTCTGTCGGGCTCTGTCGGGCTCTGTCGGGCTCTACTGGGCCCTGTCGGGCTCTGTCGGGCTCTGTCGGGCCCTGTCGGGCCCTGTCGGGCTCTGTCAGGCTCTGTCGGGCTCTGTCGGGCTCTACTGGGCCCTGTCGGGCCCTGTCGGGCCCTGTCGGGCTCTACTGGGCTCTACTGGGCTCTGTCGGGCTCTGTCGGGCTCTACTGGGCCCTGTAGGGCCCTGTCGGGCCCTGTCGGGCCCTGTCGGGCTCTGTCGGGCTCTGTCGGGCTCTGTCGGGCCCTGTCGGGCTCTGTCGGGCTCTGTCGGGCTCTGTCGGGCTCTGTCGGGCTCTACTGGGCTCTACTGGGCTCTGTCGGGCTCTGTCGGGCTCTACTGTGCCCTGTCGGGCCCTGTCGGGCCCTGTCGGGCTCTGTCGGGCTCTACTGGGCTCTGTCGGGCTGTGTTGGGCTCTGTCGGGCTCTACTGGGCCCTGTCGGGCTCTGTCGGGCCCTGTCGGGCTCTGTCGGGCTCTGTCGGGCCCTGTCGGGCCCTGTCGGGCTCTGTCGGGCTCTGTCGGGCTCTGTCGGGCTCTACTGGGCTCTGTCGGGCTTTGTCGGGCTCTGTCGGGCCCTGTCGGGCTCTGTCGGGCCCTGTCGGGCCCTGTCGGGCTCTGTCGGGCCCTGTCGGGCTCTGTCGGGCTCTGTCGGGCCCTGTCGGGCTCTGTCGGGCTCTGTCGGGCTCTGTCTGGCTCTACTGGGCCCTGTCGCGCTCTGTCGGGCTCTGTCGGGCTCTGTCGGGCTCTGTCGGGCTCTGTCGGGCTCTGTCGGGCTCTACTGGGCCCTGTCGGGCTCTGTCGGGCTCTGTCGAGCTCTGTCGGGCCCTGTCGGGCCCTGTCGGGCCCTGTCGGGCTCTGTCGGGCTCTGTCGGGCTCTGTCGGGCTCTACTGGGCTCTGTCGGGCTCTACTGGGCTCTACTGGGCCCTGTCGGGCTCTGTCGGGCTCTGTCGGGCTCTGTCGGGCTCTGTCGGGCTCTGTCGGGCTCTACTGGGCTCTGTCGGGCCCTGTCGGGCTCTGTCGGGCTCTGTCGGGCCCTGTCGGGCTCTGTCGGGCCCTGTCGGGCTCTGTCGGGCTCTACTGGGCTCTGTCGGGCTCTGTCGGGCTCTGTCGGGCTCTGTCGGGCTCTACTGGGCTCTGTCGGGCCCTGTCGGGCTCTGTCGGGCTCTGTCGGGCCCTGTCCGGCTCTGTCGGGCTCTGTCGGGCTCTGTCGGGCTCTACTGGGCCCTGTCGGGCCCTGTCGGGCTCTGTCGGGCCCTGTCGGGCTCTGTCGGGCTCTGTCAGGCTCTGTCGGGCCCTGTCGGGCTCTGTCGGGCTCTGTCGGGCCCTGTCGGGCTCTGTCGGGCTCTACTGGGCCCTGTCGGGTACTGTCGGGCTCTGTCGGGCTCTGTCGGGCTCTGTCGGGCTCTACTGGGCTAAACTGGGCTCTGTCGGGCCCTGTCGGGCCCTGTCGGGCTCTGTCGGGCTCTGTCGGGCTCTGTCAGGCCCTGTCGGGCTCTGTCGGGCCCTGTCGGGCCCTGTCGGGCCCTGTCGGGCTCTGTCGGGCTCTGTCGGGCTCTGTCGGGCTCTACTGGGCCCTGTCGGGCTCTGTCGGGCTCTGTCGGGCTCTGTCGGGCTCTACTGGGCTCTGTCGGGCTCTGTCGGGCTCTGTCGGGCCCTGTCGGGCCCTGTCGGGCTCTGTCAGGCTCTGTCGGGCTCTGTCGGGCTCTACTGGGCCCTGTCGGGCCCTGTCGGGCCCTGTCGGGCTCTACTGGGCTCTACTGGGCTCTGTCGGGCTCTGTCGGGCTCTACTGGGCCCTGTATGGCCCTGTCGGGCCCTGTCGGGCCCTGTCGGGCTCTGTCGGGCCCTGTCGGGCCCTGTCGGGCTCTGTCGGGCCCTGTCGGGCCCTGTCGGGCTCTGTCGGGCTCTGTCGGGCTCTGTCGGGCTCTACTGGGCTCTACTGGGCTCTGTCGGGCTCTGTCGGGCTCTACTGTGCCCTGTCGGGCCCTGTCGGGCCCTGTCGGGCTCTGTCGGGCTCTACTGGGCTCTGTCGGGCTCTGTTGGGCTCTGTCGGGCTCTACTGGGCCCTGTCGGGCTCTGTCGGGCCCTGTCGGGCTCTGTCGGGCTCTGTCGGGCCCTGTCGGGCCTTGTCGGGCTCTGTCGGGCTCTGTCGGGCTCTGTCGGGCTCTACTGGGCTCTGTCGGGCTTTGTCGGGCTTTGTCGGGCTCTGTCGGGCCCTGTCGGGCTCTGTCGGGCCCTGTCGGGCCCTGTCGGGCTCTGTCGGGCCCTGTCGGGCTCTGTCGGGCTCTGTCGGGCCCTGTCGGGCTCTGTCGGGCTCTGTCGGGCTCTGTCTGGCTCTACTGGGCCCTGTCGCGCTCTGTCGGGCTCTGTCGGGCTCTGTCGGGCTCTGTCGGGCTCTGTCGGGCTCTACTGGGCCCTGTCGGGCTCTGTCGGGCTCTGTCGGGCTCTGTCGGGCCCTGTCGGGCCCTGTCGGGCTCTGTCGGGCCCTGTCGGGCTCTGTCGGGCTCTACTGGGCCCTGTCGGGCTCTGTCGGGCTCTGTCGGGCTCTGTCGGGCTCTACTGGGCCCTGTCGGGCCCTGTCGGACTCTGTCGGGCTCTGTCGGGCTCTGTCGGGCTCAACTTGTCTCTGTCGGGCTCTGTCGGGTTCTGTCGGGCTCTGTCGGGCTCTGTCGGGCTCTCTCGGGCTCTACTGGGCTGTACTGGGCTCTGTCGGGCTCTGTCGGGCTCTACTGGGCCCTGTCGGGCTCTGTCGGGCCCTGTCGGGCCCTGTCGGGCCCTGTCGGGGTCTGTCGGGCTCTGTCGGGCTCTGTCGGGCTCTGTCGGGCTCTGTCGGGCTCTGTCGGGCTCTACTGGGCCCTCTCGGGCTCTGTCAGGCTCTGTCGGGCCCTGTCGGGCTCTGTCGGGCTCTGTCGGGCCCTGTCGGGCTCTGGCGGGCCCTGTCGGGCCCTGTCGGGCTCTGTCGGGCTCTGTCGGGCTCTGTCGGGCTCTACTGGGCTCTGTCGGGCTCTACTGGGCTCTACTGGGCCCTGTCGGGCTCTGTCGGGCTCTGTCGGGCTCTGTCGGGCTCTGTCGGGCTCTACTGGGCTCTGTCGGGCCCTGTCGGGCTCTGTCGGGCTCTGTCGGGCTCTGTCGGGCTCTACTGGGCTCTGTCGGGCTCTGTCGGGCTCTGTCGGGCTCTACTGGGCCCTGTCGGGCTCTGTCGGGCCCTGTCGGGCTCTGTCGGGCCCTGTCGGGCCCTGTCGGGCCCTGTCGGGCTCTGTCGGGCTCTGTCGGGCTCTGTCGGGCTCTACTGGGCCCTGTCGGGATCTGTCGGGCTCTGTCGGGCCCTGTCGGGCTCTGTCGGGCCCTGTCGGGCCCTGTCGGGCTCTGTCGGGCCCTGTCGGGCTCTGTCGGGCTCTACTGGGCCCTGTCGGGCCCTGTCGGGCTCTGTCGGGCTCTGTCGGGCTCTGTCCGGCCCTGTCGGGCTCTGTCGGGCTCTGTCGGGCCCTGTCGGGGTCTGTCGGGCTCTGTCGGGTCCTGTCGGGCCCTGCCGGGCTCTGTCGGGCTCTACTGGGCCCTGTCGGGCCCTGTCGGACTCTGTCGGGCTCTGTCGGGCCCTGTCGGGCCCTGTCGGGCTCTGTCGGGCTCTGTCGGGCTCTGTCGGGCTCTACTGGGCCCTGTCGGGCCCTGTCGGGCTCTGTCGGGCTCTGTCGGGCTCTGTCGGGCCCTGTCGGGCTCTGTCGGGCTCTGTCGGGATCTACTGGGCCCTGTCGGGTTCTGTCGGGCTCTGTCGGGCTCTGTCGGGCTCTACTGGGCCCTGTCGGGCCCTGTCGGGCCCTGTCGGGCTCTGTCGGGCTCTGTCGGGCCCTGTCGGGCTCTGTCGGGCTCTGTCGGGCTCTGTCGGTCCCTGCCGGGCTCTGTCGGGCTCTACTGGGCCCTGTCGGGCTCTGTCGGGCTCTGTCGGGCTCTGTCAGGCTCTGTCGGGCCCTGTCGGGCTCTGTCGGGCTCTGTCGGGCTCTGTCGGGCTCTACTGGGCCCTGTCGGGTTCTGTCGGGCTCTGTCGGGCCCTGTCGGTCTCTGTCGGGCCCTGTCGGGCCCTGTCGGGCTCTGTCGGGCCCTGTCGGGCTCTGTCGGGCTCTGTCGGGCCCTGTCGGGCTCTGTCGGGCTCTGTCGGGCTCTGTCGGGCTCTGTCGGGCTCTGTCGGGCTCTACGGATCTCTGTCGGGCTCTGTCGGGCTCTGTCGGGCTCTGTCGGGCTCTACTGGGCCCTCTCGGGCTCTGTCAGGCTCTGTCGGGCCCTGTCGGGCTCTGTCGGGCTCTGTCGGGCCCTGTCGGGCTCTGTCGGGCCCTGTCGGGCCCTGTCGGGCTCTGTCGGGCTCTGTCGGGCTCTGTCGGGCTCTACTGGGCTCTATCGGGCTCTACTGGGCTCTACTGGGCCCTGTCGGGCTCTGTCGGGCTCTGTCGGGCTCTGTCGGGCTCTGTCGGGCTCTACTGGGCCCTGTCGGGCCCTGTCGGGCTCTGTCGGGCTCTGTCGGGCTCTGTCGGGCTCTACTGGGCTCTGTCGGGCTCTGTCGGGCTCTGTCGGGCTCTACTGGGCCCTGTCGGGCCCTGTCGGGCTCTGTCGGGCTCTGTCGGGCTCTGTCGGGCTCAACTGGTCTCTGTCGGGCTCTTTCGGGTTCTGTCGGGCTCTGTCGGGCTCTGTCGGGATCTGTCGGGCTCTACTGGGCTCTACTGGGCTCTGTCGGGCTCTGTCGGGCTCTACTGGGCCCTGTCGGGCCCTGTCGGGCCCTGTCGGGCTCTGTCGGGCTCTGTCGGGTTCTGTCGGGCTTTGTCGGGCTTTGTCGGGCTCTGTCGGGCTCTGTCGGGCTCTACTGGGCCCTGTCGGGCTCTGTCAGGCTCTGTCGGGCCCTGTCGGGCTCTGTCGGGCTCTGTCGGGCTCTGTCGGGCCCTGTCGGGCTCTGTCGGGCTCTGTCGGGCCCTGTCGGGCCCTGTCGGGCTCTGTCGGGCTCTGTCGGGCCCTGTCGGGCTCTGTCGGGCTCTGTCGGGCTCTGTCGGGCTCTACTGGGCTCTACTGGGCTCTGTCGGGCTCTGTCGGGCTCTACTGTGCCCTGTCGGGCCCTGTCGGGCCCTGTCGGGCTCTGTCGGGCTCTACTGGGCTCTGTCGGGCTCTGTTGGGCTCTGTCGGGCTCTACTGGGCCCTGTCGGGCTCTGTCGGGCCCTGTCGGGCTCTGTCGGGCTCTGTCGGGCCCTGTCGGGCCCTGTCGGGCTCTGTCGGGCTCTGTCGGGCTCTGTCGGGCTCTACTGGGCTCTGTCGGGCTTTGTCGGGCTCTGTCGGGCCCTGTCGGGCTCTGTCGGGCCCTGTCGGGCCCTGTCGGGCTCTGTCGGGCTCTGTCGGGCCCTGTCGGGCTCTGTCGGGCTCTGTCGGGCTCTGTCTGGCTCTACTGGGCCCTGTCGCGCTCTGTCGGGCTCTGTCGGGCTCTGTCGGGCTCTGTCGGGCTCTGTCGGGCTCTACTGGGCCCTGTCGGGCCCTGTCGGGCCCTGTCGGGCCCTGTCGGGCTCTGTCGGGCTCTACTGGGCCCTGTCGGGCTCTGTCGGGCTCTGTCGGGCTCTACTGGGCCCTGTCGGGCCCTGTCGGGCTCTGTCGGGCTCTGTCGGGCTCAACTGGTCTCTGTCGGGCTCTGTTGGGTTCTGTCGGGCTCTGTCGGGCTCTGTCGGGCTCTCTCGGGCTCTACTGGGCTCTACTGGGCTCTGTCGGGCTCTGTCGGGCTCTACTGGGCTCTGTCGGGCTCTGTCGGGCTCTGTCGGGATCTACTGGGCCCTGTCGGGCTCTGTCGGGCTCTGTCGGGCTCTGTCGGGCTCTGTCGGGCTCTACTGGGCCCTGTCGGGCCCTGTCGGGCCCTGTCGGGCTCTGTCGGGCTCTGTCGGGCCCTGTCGGGCTCTGTCGGGCTCTGTCGGGCTCTGTCGGGCCCTGTCGGGCTCTGTCGGGCTCTACTGGGCCCTGTCGGGCTCTGTCGGGCTCTGTCGGGCTCTGTCGGGCCCTGTCGGGCTCTGTCGGGCTCTGTCGGGCTCTACTGGGCCCTGTCGGGCTCTGTCGGGCCCTGTCGGGCTCTGTCGGGCCCTGTCGGGCTCTGTCGGGCTCTACTGGGCTCTGTCGGGCTCTGTCGGGCTCTGTCGGGCTCTACTGGGCTCTGTCGGGCCCTGTCGGGCTCTGTCGGGCTCTGTCGGGCCCTGTCGGGCTCTGTCGGGCTCTGTCGGGCTCTACTGGGCCCTGTCGGGCCCTGTCGGGCTCTGTCGGGCCCTGTCGGGCTCTGTCGGGCTCTGTCGGGCTCTGTCGGGCCCTGTCGGGCTCTGTCTGGCTCTGTCGGGCCCTGTCGGGCTCTGTCGGGCTCTACTGGGCCCTGTCGGGCACTGTCGGGCTCTGTCGGGCTCTGTCGGGCTCTACTGGGCTAAACTGGGCTCTGTTGGGCCCTGTCGGGCCCTGTCGGGCTCTGTCGGGCTCTGTCGGGCTCTGTCGGGCCCTGTCGGGCTCTGTCGGGCCCTGTCGGGCCCTGTCGGGCTCTGTCGGGCTCTGTCGGGCTCTGTCGGGCTCTACTGGGCCCTGTCGGGCTCTGTCGGGCTCTGTCGGGCTCTGTCGGGCTCTGTCGGGCTCTGTCGGGCTCTGTCGGGCTCTACTGGGCCCTGTCGGGCTCTGTCGGGCTCTGTCGGGCCCTGTCGGGCTCTGTCAGGCTCTGTCGGGCTCTGTCGGGCTCTACTGGGCCCTGTCGGGCCCTGTCGGGCCCTGTCGGGCTCTACTGGGCTCTACTGGGCTCTGTCGGGCTCTGTCGGGCTCTACTGGGCCCTGTCGGGCCCTGTCGGGCCCTGTCGGGCCCTGTCGGGCTCTGTCGGGCCCTGTCGGGCCCTGTCGGGCTCTGTCGGGCTCTGTCGGGCCCTGTCGGGCTCTGTCGGGCTCTGTCGGGCTCTGTCGGGCTCTACTGGGCTCTACTGGGCTCTGTCGGGCTCTGTCGGGCTCTACTGTGCCCTGTCGGGCCCTGTCGGGCCCTGTCGGGCTCTGTCGGGCTCTACTGGGCTCTGTCGGGCTCTGTTGGGCTCTGTCGGGCTCTACTGGGCCCTGTCGGGCCCTGTCGGGCCCTGTCGGGCTCTGTCGGGCTCTGTCGGGCCCTGTCGGGCCCTGTCGGGCTCTGTCGGGCTCTGTCGGGCTCTGTCGGGCTCTACTGGGCTCTGTCGGGCTCTGTCGGGCTCTGTCGGGCCCTGTCGGGCCCTGTCGGGCCCTGTCGGGCTCTGTCGGGCCCTGTCGGGCTCTGTCGGGCTCTGTCGGGCTCTGTCTGGCTCTACTGGGCCCTGTCGCGCTCTGTCGGGCTCTGTCGGGCTCTGTCGGGCTCTGTCGGGCTCTGTCGGGCTCTACTGGGCCCTGTCGGGCTCTGTCGGGCTCTGTCGGGCTCTGTCGGGCTCTGTCGGGCTCTGTCGGGCTCTGTCGGGCTCTACTGGGCCCTGTCGGGCTCTGTCAGGCTCTGTCGGGCCCTGTCGGGCTCTGTCGGGCTCTGTCGGGCCCTGTCGGGCTCTGTCGGGCCCTGTCGGGCCCTGTCGGGCTCTGTCGGGCTCTGTCGGGCTCTGTCGGGCTCTACTGGGCTCTGTCGGGCTCTACTGGGCTCTACTGGGCCCTGTCGGGCTCTGTCGGGCTCTGTCGGGCTCTGTCGGGCTCTGTCGGGCTCTACTGGGCCCTGTCGGGCCCTGTCGGGCTCTGTCGGGCTCTGTCGGGCTCTGTCGGGCTCTACTGGGCTCTGTCGGGCTCTGTCGGGCTCTGTCGGGCTCTACTGGGCCCTGTCGGGCCCTGTCGGGCTCTGTCGGGCTCTGTCGGGCTCTGTCGGGCTCAACTGGTCTCTGTCGGGCTCTTTCGGGTTCTGTCGGGCTCTGTCGGGCTCTGTCGGGATCTGTCGGGCTCTACTGGGCTCTACTGGGCTCTGTCGGGCTCTGTCGGGCTCTACTGGGCCCTGTCGGGCTCTGTCGGGCCCTGTCGGGCTCTGTCGGGCCCTGTCGGGCCCTGTCGGGCTCTGTCGGGCCCTGTCGGGCTCTGTCGGGCTCTGTCGGGCCCTGTCGGGCTCTGTCGGGCTCTGTCGGGCTCTGTCTGGCTCTACTGGGCCCTGTCGCGCTCTGTCGGGCTCTGTCGGGCTCTGTCGGGCTCTGTCGGGCTCTGTCGGGCTCTACTGGGCCCTGTCGGGCTCTGTCGGGCTCTGTCGGGCTCTGTCGGGCCCTGTCGGGCCCTGTCGGGCCCTGTCGGGCCCTGTCGGGCTCTGTCGGGCTCTACTGGGCCCTGTCGGGCTCTGTCGGGCTCTGTCGGGCTCTACTGGGCCCTGTCGGGCCCTGTCGGGCTCTGTCGGGCTCTGTCGGGCTCAACTGGTCTCTGTCGGGCTCTGTTGGGTTCTGTCGGGCTCTGTCGGGCTCTGTCGGGCTCTCTCGGGCTCTACTGGGCTCTACTGGGCTCTGTCGGGCTCTGTCGGGCTCTACTGGGCTCTGTCGGGCTCTGTCGGGCTCTGTCGGGATCTACTGGGCCCTGTCGGGCTCTGTCGGGCTCTGTCGGGCTCTGTCGGGCTCTACTGGGCCCTGTCGGGCCCTGTCGGGCCCTGTCGGGCTCTGTCGGGCTCTGTCGGGCCCTGTCGGGCTCTGTCGGGCTCTGTCGGGCTCTGTCGGGCCCTGTCGGGCTCTGTCGGGCTCTACTGGGCCCTGTCGGGCTCTGTCGGGCTCTGTCGGGCTCTGTCGGGCCCTGTCGGGCTCTGTCGGGCTCTGTCGGGCTCTACTGGGCCCTGTCGGGCTCTGTCGGGCCCTGTCGGGCTCTGTCGGGCTCTACTGGGCTCTGTCGGGCTCTGTCGGGCTCTGTCGGGCTCTACTGGGCTCTGTCGGGCCCTGTCGGGCTCTGTCGGGCTCTGTCGGGCCCTGTCGGGCTCTGTCGGGCTCTGTCGGGCTCTACTGGGCCCTGTCGGGCCCTGTCGGGCTCTGTCGGGCCCTGTCGGGCTCTGTCGGGCTCTGTCGGGCTCTGTCGGGCCCTGTCGGGCTCTGTCGGGCTCTGTCGGGCCCTGTCGGGCTCTGTCGGGCTCTACTGGGCCCTGTCGGGCACTGTCGGGCTCTGTCGGGCTCTGTCGGGCTCTACTGGGCTAAACTGGGCTCTGTTGGGCCCTGTCGGGCCCTGTCGGGCTCTGTCGGGCTCTGTCGGGCCCTGTCGGGCTCTGTCGGGCCCTGTCGGGCCCTGTCGGGCTCTGTCGGGCTCTGTCGGGCTCTGTCGGGCTCTACTGGGCCCTGTCGGGCTCTGTCGGGCTCTGTCGGGCTCTGTCGGGCTCTGTCGGGCTCTGTCGGGCTCTGTCGGGCTCTACTGGGCCCTGTCGGGCTCTGTCGGGCTCTGTCGGGCCCTGTCGGGCTCTGTCAGGCTCTGTCGGGCTCTGTCGGGCTCTACTGGGCCCTGTCGGGCCCTGTCGGGCCCTGTCGGGCTCTACTGGGCTCTACTGGGCTCTGTCGGGCTCTGTCGGGCTCTACTGGGCCCTGTAGGGCCCTGTCGGGCCCTGTCGGGCCCTGTCGGGCTCTGTCGGGCCCTGTCGGGCCCTGTCGGGCTCTGTCGGGCTCTGTCGGGCCCTGTCGGGCTCTGTCGGGCTCTGTCGGGCTCTGTCGGGCTCTACTGGGCTCTACTGGGCTCTGTCGGGCTCTGTCGGGCTCTACTGTGCCCTGTCGGGCCCTGTCGGGCCCTGTCGGGCTCTGTCGGGCTCTACTGGGCTCTGTCGGGCTCTGTTGGGCTCTGTCGGGCTCTACTGGGCCCTGTCGGGCTCTGTCGGGCCCTGTCGGGCTCTGTCGGGCTCTGTCGGGCCCTGTCGGGCCCTGTCGGGCTCTGTCGGGCTCTGTCGGGCTCTGTCGGGCTCTACTGGGCTCTGTCGGGCTCTGTCGGGCTCTGTCGGGCCCTGTCGGGCCCTGTCGGGCCCTGTCGGGCCCTGTCGGGCTCTGTCGGGCCCTGTCGGGCCCTGTCGGGCTCTGTCGGGCCCTGTCGGGCTCTGTCGGGCTCTGTCGGGCTCTGTCTGGCTCTACTGGGCCCTGTCGCGCTCTGTCGGGCTCTGTCGGGCTCTGTCGGGCTCTGTCGGGCTCTGTCGGGCTCTACTGGGCCCTGTCGGGCTCTGTCGGGCTCTGTCGGGCTCTGTCGGGCCCTGTCGGGCCCTGTCGGGCCCTGTCGGGCCCTGTCGGGCTCTGTCGGGCTCTGTCGGGCTCTGTCGGGCTCTGTCGGGCTCTGTCGGGCTCTACTGGGCCCTGTCGGGCTCTGTCGGGCTCTGTCGGGCTCTGTCGGGCCCTGTCGGGCCCTGTCGGGCTCTGTCGGGCTCTACTGGGCCCTGTCGGGCTCTGTCGGGCTCTGTCGGGCTCTGTCGGGCTCTACTGGGCCCTGTCGGGCCCTGTCGGACTCTGTCGGGCTCTGTCGGGCTCTGTCGGGCTCAACTGGTCTCTGTCGGGCTCTGTCGGGTTCTGTCGGGCTCTGTCGGGCTCTGTCGGGCTCTCTCGGGCTCTACTGGGCTCTACTGGGCTCTGTCGGGCTCTGTCGGGCTCTACTGGGCCCTGTCGGGCTCTGTCGGGCTCTGTCGGGCCCTGTCGGGCCCTGTCGGGGTCTGTCGGGCTCTGTCGGGCTCTGTCGGGCTCTGTCGGGCTCTGTCGGGCTCTGTCGGGCTCTACTGGGCCCTGTCGGGCTCTGTCAGGCTCTGTCGGGCTCTGTCGGGCTCTGTCGGGCTCTGTCGGGCCCTGTCGGGCTCTGTCGGGCCCTGTCGGGCCCTGTCGGGCTCTGTCGGGCTCTGTCGGGCTCTGTCGGGCTCTACTGGGCTCTGTCGGGCTCTACTGGGCTCTACTGGGCCCTGTCGGGCTCTGTCGGGCTCTGTCGGGCTCTGTCGGGCTCTGTCGGGCTCTACTGGGCTCTGTCGGGCCCGGGCTCTGTCCGGGCTCTACTGGGCTCTGTCGGGCTCTGTCGGGCTCTGTCGGGCTCTACTGGGCCCTGTCGGGCTCTGTCGGGCCCTGTCGGGCTCTGTCGGGCTCTGTCCGGGCCCTGTCGGGCCCTGTCGGGCTCTGTCGGGCTCTGTCGGGCTCTGTCGGGCTCTATGGCTGGGCCCTGTCGGGCTCTGTCGGGCTCTGTCGGTCGGTGCTCTGTCGGGCTCTGTCGCGCCCTGCGGGCCCTGTCCGGCCTCTGGGGCCCTGTCGGGCTCTGTCGGCCCGTCCGGGCCTCGGCTTCACTGGGCCCTGTCGGGCCCTGTCGGACTCTGTCGGGCTGTGTCGGGCTCTGTCCGGCCCTGTCGGGCTCTGTCGGGCTCTGTCGGGCCCTGTCGGGGTCTGTCGGGCTCTGTCGGGCCCTGTCGGGCCCTGCCGGGCTCTGTCGGGCTCTACTGGGCCCTGTCGGGCCCTGTCGGACTCTGTCGGGCTCTGTCGGGCTCTGTCGGGCCCTGTCGGGCTCTGTCGGGCTCTGTCGGGCTCTGTCGGGCTCTACTGGGCCCTGTCGGGCTCTGTCGGGCTCTGTCGGGCTCTGTCGGGCCCTGTCGGGCTCTGTCGGGCTCTGTCCGGGATCTACTGGGCCCTGTCGGGTTCTGTCGGGCTCTGTCGGGCTCTGTCGGGCTCTACTGGGCCCTGTCGGGCCCTGTCGGGCCCTGTCGGGCTCTGTCGGGCCCTGTCGGGCCCTGTCGGGCTCTGTCGGGCTCTGTCGGGCTCTGTCGGTCCCTGCCGGGCTCTGTCGGGCTCTACTGGGCCCTGTCGGGCTCTGTCGGGCTCTGTCGGGCTCTGTCAGGCTCTGTCGGGCCCTGTCGGGCTCTGTCGGGCTCTGTCGGGCTCTGTCGGGCTCTACTGGGCCCTGTCGGGTTCTGTCGGGCTCTGTCGGGCCCTGTCGGTCTCTGTCGGGCCCTGTCGGGCCCTGTCGGGCTCTGTCGGGCCCTGTCGGGCTCTGTCGGGCTCTGTCGGGCCCTGTCGGGCTCTGTCGGGCTCTGTCGGGCTCTGTCGGGCTCTACTGATCTCTGTCGGGCTCTGTCGGGCTCTGTCGGGCTCTGTCGGGCTCTACTGGGCCCTGTCGGGCTCTGTCAGGCTCTGTCGGGCCCTGTCGGGCTCTGTCGGGCTCTGTCGGGCCCTGTCGGGCTCTGTCGGGCCCTGTCGGGCTCTGTCGGGCCCTGTCGGGCCCTGTCGGGCTCTGTCGGGCTCTGTCGGGCTCTGTCGGGCTCTACTGGGCTCTGTCGGGCTCTACTGGGCTCTACTGGGCCCTGTCGGGCTCTGTCGGGCTCTGTCGGGCTCTGTCGGGCTCTACTGGGCTCTGTCGGGCCCTGTCGGCTCTGTCGGGCTCTGTCGGGCTCTGTCGGGCTCTACTGGGCTCTGTCGGGCTCTGTCGGGCTCTACTGGGCCCTGTCGGGCCCTGTCGGGCTCTGTCGGGCTCTGTCGGGCTCTGTCGGGCTCAACTGGTCTCTGTCGGGCTCTTTCGGGTTCTGTCGGGCTCTGTCGGGCTCTGTCGGGATCTGTCGGGCTCTACTGGGCTCTACTGGGCTCTGTCGGGCTCTGTCGGGCTCTACTGGGCCCTGTCGGGCTCTGTCGGGCCCTGTCGGGCCCTGTCGGGCCCTGTCGGGCTCTGTCGGGCTCTGTCGGGTTCTGTCGGGCTTTGTCGGGCTTTGTCGGGCTCTGTCGGGCTCTGTCGGGCTCTACTGGGCCCTGTCGGGCTCTGTCAGGCTCTGTCGGGCCCTGTCGGGCTCTGTCGGGCCCTGTCGGGCTCTGTCGGGCCCTGTCGGGCTCTGTCGGGCCCTGTCGGGCCCTGTCGGGCTCTGTCGGGCTCTGTCGGGCTCTGTCGGGCTCTACTGGGCTCTGTCGGGCTCTACTGGGCTCTACTGGGCCCTGTCGGGCTCTGTCGGGCTCTGTCGGGCTCTGTCGGGCTCTGTCAGGCTCTACTGGGCTCTGTCGGGCCCTGTCGGGCTCTGTCGGGCTCTGTCGGGCTCTACTGGGCTCTGTCGGGCTCTGTCGGGCTCTGTCGGGCTCTACTGGGCTCTGTCGGGCCCTGTCGGGCTCTGTCGGGCTCTGTCGGGCCCTGTCGGGCTCTGTCGGGCTCTGTCGGGCCCTGTCGGGCTCTGTCGGGCTCTGTCGGGCCCTGTCGGGCTCTGTCGGGCTCTACTGGGCCCTGTCGGGCCCTGTCGGGCTCTGTCGGGCCCTGTCGGGCTCTGTCGGGCTCTGTCGGGCCCTGTCCGGGCTCTGTCGGGCTCTGTCGGGCCCTGTCGGGCTCTGTCGGGCTCTACTGGGCCCTGTCGGGCACTGTCGGGCACTGTCGGGCTCTGTCGGGCTCGCTCTACTGGGCTAAACTGGGCTCTGTCAGGCCCTGTCGGGCCCTGTCGGGCTCTGTCGGGCTCTGTCGGGCTCTGTCGGGCCCTGTCGGGCCTTTGTCGGGCTCTGTCGGGCTCTGTCGGGCCCTGTCGGGCTCTGTCGGGCTCTGTCGGGCTCTGTCGGGCTCTACTGGGCCCTGTCGGGCTCTGTCGGGCTCTGTCGGGCTCTGTCGGGCTCTACTGGGCCCTGTCGGGCTCTGTCGGGCTCTGTCGGGCCCTGTCGGGCCCTGTCGGGCTCTGTCAGGCTCTGTCGGGCTCTGTCGGGCTCTACTGGGCCTGTCGGGCTCTGTCGGGCCCTGTCGGGCCCTGTCGGGCTCTGTCGGGCTCTGTCGGGCCCTGTCGGGCTCTGTCGGGCTCTGTCGGGCTCTACTGGGCTCTACTGGGCTCTGTCGGGCTCTGTCAGGCTCTACTGTGCCCTGTCGGGCCCTGTCGGGCCCTGTCGGGCTCTGTCGGGCTCTACTGGGCTCTGTCGGGCTCTGTCGGGCTCTGTCGGGCTCTACTGGGCCCTGTCGGGCTCTGTCGGGCCCTGTCGGGCTCTGTCGGGCTCTGTCGGGCTCTGTCGGGCCCTGTCGGGCTCTGTCGGGCTCTGTCGGGCCCTGTCGGGCTCTGTCGGGCTCTACTGGGCCCTGTCGGGCCCTGTCGGACTCTGTCGGGCTCTGTCGGGCCCTGTCGGGCCCTGTCGGGCTCTGTCGGGCTCTGTCGGGCCCTGTCGGGCTCTGTCGGGCTCTGTCGGGCCCTGTCGGGTCCTGTCGGGCTCTGTCCGGGCTCTACTGGGCCCTGTCGGGCCCTGTCGGACTCTGTCGGGCTCTGTCGGGCTCTGTCGGGCCCTGTCGGGCCCTGTCGGGCTCTGTCGGGCTCTGTCGGGCCCTGTCGGGCTCTGTCGGGCTCTGTCGGGCCCTATCGGGTCCTGTCGGGCTCTGTCGGGCTCTACTGGGCCCTGTCGGGCCCTGTCGGACTCTGTCGGGCTCTGTCGGGCTCTACTGGGCCCTGTCGGGCCCTGTCGGACTCTGTCAGGCTCTGTCGGGCCCTGTCGGGCTCTGTCGGGCTCTGTCGGGCCCTGTCGGGTCCTGTCGGGCTCTGTCGGGCTCTACTGGGCCCTGTCGGGCCCTGTCGGACTCTGTCGGGCTCTGTCGGGCTCTGTCGGGCCCTGTCGGGCTCTGTCGGGCTCTGTCGGGCCCTGTCGGGCCCTGTCGGGCCCTGTCGGGCTCTGTCGGGCTCTGTCGGGCTCTGTCGGGCTCTGTCGGGCTCTGTCGGGATCTACTGGGCCCTGTCGGGTTCTGTCGAGCTCTGTCGGGCTCTGTCGGGCTCTACTGG
Source organism: Caloenas nicobarica (assembly GCF_036013445.1). Taxonomy (NCBI): domain Eukaryota; kingdom Metazoa; phylum Chordata; class Aves; order Columbiformes; family Columbidae; genus Caloenas; species Caloenas nicobarica. The sequence continues at coordinate 7,239 of NW_027017502.1, read as the reverse complement.
GCCCTGTCGGGCCCTGTCGGGCTCTGTCGGGCTCTGTCGGGCCCTGTCGGGCTCTGTCGGGCTCTGTCGGGCTCTGTCGGGCTCTACTGGGCCCTGTCGGGCCCTGTCGGGCCCTGTCGGGCCCTGTCGGGCTCTGTCAGGATCTCTCGGGCCCTGTCGGGCTCTGTCGGGCTCTGTCGGGCTCTGTCGGGCTCTACTGGGCCCTGTCGGGTTCTGTCGGGCTCTGTCGGGCCCTGTCGGTCTCTGTCGGGCTCTGTCGGGCCCTGTCAGGCCCTGTCGGGCTCTGTCGGGCCCTGTCGGGCTCTGTCGGGCTCTGTCGGGCTCTGTCGGGCTCTGTCGGGCTCTGTCGGGCTCTGTCGGGCTCTACTGATCTCTGTCGGGCTCTGTCGGGCTCTGTCGGGCTCTACTGGGCCCTGTCGGGCTCTGTCAGGCTCTGTCGGGCTCTGTCGGGCTCTGTCGGGCCCTGTCGGGCTCTGTCGGGCCCTGTCGGGCTCTGTCGGGCTCTGTCGGGCTCTGTCGGGCTCTACTGGGCTCTGTCGGGCTCTACTGGGCTCTACTGGGCCCTGTCGGGCTCTGTCGGGCTCTGTCGGGCTCTGTCGGGCTCTGTCGGGCTCTACTGGGCTCTGTCGGGCCCTGTCGGGCTCTGTCGGGCTCTGTCGGTCCCTGTCGGGCTCTACTGGGCTCTGTCGGGCTCTGTCGGGCTCTGTCGGGCTCTGTCGGGCTCTACTGGGGCCCTGTCGGGCCCTGTCGGGCTCTGTCGGGCTCTGTCGGGCTCAACTGGTCTCTGTCAGGCTCTGTCGGGGTCTGTCGGGCTCTGTCGGGTTCTGTCGGGCTCTACTGGGCTCTACTGGGCTCTGTCGGGCTCTGTCGGGCTCTACTGGGCCCTGTCGGGCCCTGTCGGGCCCTGTCGGGCTCTGTCGGGCTCTGTCGGGTTCTGTCGGGCTCTGTCGGGCTCTACTGGGCCCTGTCGGGCTCTGTCAGGCTCTGTCGGGCCCTGTCGGGCTCTGTCGGGCTCTGTCGGGCTCTGTCAGGCCCTGTCGGGCTCTGTCGGGCCCTGTCGGGCCCTGTCGGGCTCTGTCGGGCTCTGCGGGCTCTGTCGGGCTCTACTGGGCTCTGTCGGGCTCTACTGGGGTCTACTGGGTCCTGTCGGGCTCTGTCGGGCTCTGTCGGGCTCTGTCGGGCTCTGTCGGGCTCTGTCAGGCTCTACTGGGCTCTGTCGGGCCCTGTCGGGCTCTGTCGGGCTCTGTCGGGCTCTGTCGGGCCCTGTCGGGCTCTGTCGGGCTCTGTCGGGCTCTGTCGGGCTCTGTCGGGCCCTGTCGGGCCCTGTCGGGCTCTGTCGGGCTCTGTCGGGCCCTGTCGGGCTCTGTCGGGCTCTACTAGGCCCTGTCGGGCTCTGTCGGGCTCTGTCGGGCTCTGTCGGGCTCTACTGGGCTAAACTGGGCTCTGTCAGGCCCTGTCGGGCCCTGTCGGGCTCTGTCGGGCTCTGTCGGGCCCTGTCGGGCTCTGTCGGGCTCTGTCGGGCTCTGTCGGGCCCTGTCGGGCTCTGTCGGGCTCTGTCGGGCTCTACTGGGCCCTGTCGGGCTCTGTCGGGCTCTGTCGGGCTCTGTCGGGCTCTGTCGGGCTCTACTGGGCCCTGTCGGGCTCTGTCGGGCTCTGTCGGGCCCTGTCGGGCCCTGTCGGGCTCTGTCAGGCTCTGTCGGGCTCTGTCGGGCTCTACTGGGCCCTGTCGGGCCCTGTCGGGCCCTGTCGGGCTCTACTGGGCTCTACTGGGCTCTGTCGGGCTCTGTCGGGCTCTACTGGGCCCTGTCGGGCCCTGTCGGGCCCTGTCGGGCTCTGTCGGGCCCTGTCGGGCTCTGTCGGGCCCTGTCGGGCCCTGTCGGGCTCTGTCGGGCCCTGTCGGGCCCTGTCGGGCTCTGTCGGGCTCTGTCGCGCTCTACTGGGCTCTACTGGGCTCTGTCGGGCTCTGTCGGGCCCTACTGTGCCCTGTCGGGCCCTGTCGGGCCCTGTCGGGCTCTGTCGGGATCTACTGGGCTCTGTCGGGCTCTGTCGGGCTCTGTCGGGCTCTACTGGGCCCTGTCGGGCTCTGTCGGGCCCTGTCGGGCTCTGTCGGGCTCTGTCGGGCTCTGTCGGGCTCTGTCGGGCCCTGTCGGGCTCTGTCGGGCTCTGTCGGGCTCTGTCGGGCTCTACTGGGCTCTGTCGGGCTCTGTCGGGCTCTGTCGGGCTCTGTCGGGCTCTGTCGGGCCCTGTCGGGCTCTGTCGGGCTCTGTCGGGCCCTGTCGGGCTCTGTCGGGCTCTACTGGGCCCTGTCGGGCACTGTCGGGCTCTGTCGGGCTCTGTCGGGCTCTACTGGGCTAAACTGGGCTCTGTCAGTCCCTGTCGGGCCCTGTCGGGCTCTGTCGGGCTCTGTCGGGCTCTGTCGGGCCCTGTCGGGCTTTGTCGGGCTCTGTCGGGCTCTGTCGGGCCCTGTCGGGCTCTGTCGGGCTCTGTCGGGCTCTGTCGGGCTCTACTGGGCCCTGTCGGGCTCTGTCGGGCTCTGTCGGGCTCTGTCGGGCTCTGTCGGGCTCTACTGGGCCCTGTCGGGCTCTGTCGGGCTCTGTCGGGCTCTGTCAGGCTCTGTCGGGCCCTGTCGGGCCTCTGTCGGGCTCTGTCGGGCTCTGTCAGGCCCTGTCGGGCTCTGTCGGGCCCTGTCGGGCCCTGTCGGGCTCTGTCGGGCTCTGCGGGCTCTGTCGGGCTCTACTGGGCTCTGTCGGGCTCTACTGGGGTCTACTGGGCCCTGTCGGGCTCTGTCGGGCTCTGTCGGGCTCTGTCGGGCTCTGTCGGGCTCTGTCAGGCTCTACTGTTCTCTGTCGGGCCCTGTCGGGCTCTGTCGGGCTCTGTCGGGCTCTGTCGGGCTCTGTCGGGCCCTGTCGGGCTCTGTCGGGCTCTGTCGGGCTCTGTCGGGCTCTACTGGGCCCTGTCGGGCCCTGTCGGGCTCTGTCGGGCTCTGTCGGGCCCTGTCGGGCTCTGTCGGGCTCTACTAGGCCCTGTCGGGCACTGTCGGGCTCTGTCGGGCTCTGTCGGGCTCTACTGGGCTAAACTGGGCTCTGTCAGGCCCTGTCGGGCCCTGTCGGGCTCTGTCGGGCTCTGTCGGGCTCTGTCGGGCCCTGTCGGGCTCTGTCGGGCTCTGTCGGGCTCTGTCGGGCCCTGTCGGGCTCTGTCGGGCTCTGTCGGGCTCTACTGGGCCCTGTCGGGCTCTGTCGGGCTCTGTCGGGCTCTGTCGGGCTCTGTCGGGCTCTACTGGGCCCTGTCGGGCTCTGTCGGGCTCTGTCGGGCCCTGTCGGGCCCTGTCGGGCTCTGTCAGGCTCTGTCGGGCTCTGTCGGGCTCTACTGGGCCCTGTCGGGCCCTGTCGGGCCCTGTCGGGCTCTACTGGGCTCTACTGGGCTCTGTCGGGCTCTGTCGGGCTCTACTGGGCCCTGTCGGGCCCTGTCGGGCCCTGTCGGGCTCTGTCGGGCCCTGTCGGGCTCTGTCCGGGCCCTGTCGGGCCCTGTCGGGCTCTGTCGGGCCCTGTCGGGCCCTGTCGGGCTCTGTCGGGCTCTGTCGCGCTCTACTGGGCTCTACTGGGCTCTGTCGGGCTCTGTCGGGCCCTACTGTGCCCTGTCGGGCCCTGTCGGGCCCTGTCGGGCTCTGTCGGGATCTACTGGGCTCTGTCGGGCTCTGTCGGGCTCTGTCGGGCTCTACTGGGCCCTGTCGGGCTCTGTCGGGCCCTGTCGGGCTCTGTCGGGCTCTGTCGGGCTCTGTCGGGCTCTGTCGGGCTCTGTCGGGCCCCTGTCGGGCTCTGTCGGGCTCTGTCGGGCTCTGTCGGGCTCTACTGGGCTCTGTCGGGCTCTGTCGGGCCCTGTCGGGCTCTGTCGGGCTCTGTCGGGCCCTGTCGGGCTCTGTCGGGCTCTGTCGGGCTCTGTCGGGCTCTGTCGGGCCCTGTCGGGCTCTGTCGGGCTCTGTCGGGCTCTGTCGGGCTCTGTCGGGCTCTACTGGGCCCTGTCGCGCTCTGTCGGGCTCTGTCGGGCTCTGTCAGGCTCTGTTGGGCCCTGTCGGGCTCTGTCGGGCTCTACTGGGCCCTGTCGGGCCCTGTCGGGCTCTGTCGGGCTCTGTCGGGCTCTAATGGGCCCTGTCGGGCTCTGTCGGGCCCTGTCGGGCTCTGTCGGGCTCTACTAGGCCCTGTCGGGCACTGTCCGGGCTCTGTCGGGCTCTGTCGGGCTCTACTGGGCTAAACTGGGCTCTGTCAGGCCCTGTCGGGCCCTGTCGGGCTCTGTCGGGCTCTGTCGGGCTCTGTCGGGCCCTGTCGGGCTCTGTCGGGCTCTGTCGGGCTCTGTCGGGCCCTGTCGGGCTCTGTCGGGCTCTGTCGGGCTCTACTGGGCCCTGTCGGGCTCTGTCGGGCTCTGTCGGGCTCTGTCGGGCTCTGTCGGGCTCTACTGGGCCCTGTCGGGCTCTGTCGGGCTCTGTCGGGCCCTGTCGGGCCCTGTCGGGCTCTGTCAGGCTCTGTCGGGCTCTGTCGGGCTCTACTGGGCCCTGTCGGGCCCTGTCGGGCCCTGTCGGGCTCTACTGGGCTCTACTGGGCTCTGTCGGGCTCTGTCGGGCTCTACTGGGCCCTGTCGGGCCCTGTCGGGCCCTGTCGGGCTCTGTCGGGCCCTGTCGGGCTCTGTCGGGCCCTGTCGGGCCCTGTCGGGCTCTGTCGGGCCCTGTCGGGCCCTGTCGGGCTCTGTCGGGCTCTGTCGCGCTCTACTGGGCTCTACTGGGCTCTGTCGGGCTCTGTCGGGCCCTACTGTGCCCCTGTCGGGCCCTGTCGGGCCCTGTCGGGCTCTGTCGGGATCTACTGGGCTCTGTCGGGCTCTGTCGGGCTCTGTCGGGCTCTACTGGGCCCTGTCGGGCTCTGTCGGGCCCTGTCGGGCTCTGTCGGGCTCTGTCGGGCTCTGTCGGGCTCTGTCGGGCTCTGTCGGGCCCTGTCGGGCTCTGTCGGGCTCTGTCGGGCTCTGTCGGGCTCTACTGGGCTCTGTCGGGCTCTGTCGGGCCCTGTCGGGCTCTGTCGGGCTCTGTCGGGCCCTGTCGGGCTCTGTCGGGCTCTGTCGGGCTCTGTCGGCTCTGTCGGGCCCTGTCGGGCTCTGTCGGGCTCTGTCGGGCTCTGTCGGGCTCTGTCGGGCTCTACTGGGCCCTGTCGCGCTCTGTCGGGCTCTGTCGGGCTCTGTCAGGCTCTGTTGGGCCCTGTCGGGCTCTGTCGGGCTCTACTGGGCCCTGTCGGGCCCTGTCGGGCTCTGTCGGGCTCTGTCGGGCTCTAATGGGCCCTGTCGGGCTCTGTCGGGCTCTGTCGGGCGCTACTGGGCCCTGTCGGGCTCTGTCGGGCTCTGTCGGGCCCTGTCGGGCCCTGTCGGGCTCTGTCAGGCTCTGTCGGGCTCTGTCGGGCTCTACTGGGCCCTGTCGGGCCCTGTCGGGCTCTGTCGGGCTCTGTCGGGCCCTGTCGGGCTCTGTCGGGCTCTGTCGGGCTCTGTCGGGCTCTGTCGGGCTCTACTGGGCTCTACTGGGCTCTGTCGGGCTCTACTGGGCCCTGTCGGGCCCTGTCGGGCCCTGTCGGGCTCTACTGGGCTCTACTGGGCTCTGTCGGGCTCTGTCGGGCTCTACTGTGCCCTGTCGGGCCCTGTCGGGCCCTGTCGGGCTCTGTCGGGCTCTACTGGGCTCTGTCGGGCTCTGTCGGGCTCTGTCGGGCTCTGTCGGGCCCTGTCGGGCTCTGTCGGGCCCTGTCGGGCTCTGTCGGGCTCTGTCGGGCTCTGTCGGGCCCTGTCGGGCCCTGTCGGGCTCTGTCGGGCTCTGTCGGGCTCTGTCGGGCTCTACTGGGCTCTGTCGGGCTCTGTCGGGCTCTGTCGGGCCCTGTCGGGCTCTGTCGGGCTCTGTCGGGCCCTGTCGGGCTCTGTCGGGCTCTGTCGGGCTCTGTCGGGCTCTGTCGGGGCCCTGTCGGGCTCTGTCGGGCTCTGTCGGGCTCTGTCGGGCTCTACTGGGCCCTGTCGCGCTCTGTCGGGCTCTGTCGGGCTCTGTCGGGCTCTGTTGGGCCCTGTCGGGCTCTGTCGGGCTCTACTGGGCCCTGTCGGGCCCTGTCGGGCTCTGTCGGGCTCTGTCGGGCTCTGTCGGGCTCTACTGGGCCCTGTCGGGCTCTGTCGGGCTCTGTCGGGCTCTACTGGGCCCTTTCGGGCTCTGTCGGGCTCTGTCGGGCCCTGTCGGGCCCTGTCGGGCTCTGTCAGGCTCTGTCGGGCTCTGTCGGGCTCTACTGGGCCCTGTCGGGCCCTGTCGGGCTCTGTCGGGCCCTGTCGGGCCCTGTCGGGCTCTGTCGGGCTCTGTCGGGCCCTGTCGGGCTCTGTCGGGCTCTGTCGGGCTCTGTCGGGCTCTACTGGGCTCTACTGGGCTCTGTCGGGCTCTGTCGGGCTCTACTGGGCCCTGTCGGGCCCTGTCGGGCCCTGTCGGGCTCTGTCGGGCTCTACTGGGCTCTGTCGGGCTCTGTCAGGCTCTGTCGGGCTCTACTGGGCTCTGTCGGGCTCTGTCGGGCTCTGTCGGGCCCTGTCGGGCTCTGTCGGGCTCTGTCGGGCCCTGTCGGGCTCTGTCGGGCCCTGTCGGGCCCTGTCGGGCTCTGTCGGGCCCTGTCGGGCCCTGTCGGGCTCTGTCGGGCTCTGTCGGGCTCTGTCGGGCTCTGTCGGGCTCTACTGGGCCCTGTCGCGCTCTGTCGGGCTCTGTCGGGCTCTGTCGGGCTCTGTTGGGCCCTGTCGGGCTCTGTCGGGGCTCTACTGGGCCCGGTCGGGCTCTGTCGGGCTCTGTCGGGCTCTGTCGGGCCCTGTCGGGCTCTGTCGGGCTCTGTCGGGCTCTGTCGGGCTCTACTGGGCCCTGTCGGGCCCTGTCGGGCCCTGTCGGGCTCTGTCGGGCTCTACTGGGCCCTGTCGGGTTCTGTCGGTCCCTGTCGGGCCCTGTCGGGACCTGTCGGGCCCTGTCGGGCCCTGTCGGGCCCTGTCGGGCTCTGTCGGGCTCTGTCGGGCTCTGTCGGGCTCTGTCGGGCTCTGTCGGGCCCTGTCGGGCTCTGTCGGGCTCTGTCGGGCTCTACTGGACCCTGTCGGGCTCTGTCGGGCTCTACTGGGCCCTGTCGGTTTCTGTCGGGCTCTGTCGGGCCCTGTCGGGCCCTGTCGGGCTCTGTCGGGCTCTGTCGGGCTCTGTTGGGCCCCTGTCGGGCT
>NW_027017501.1:0-76766 GCF_036013445.1 Caloenas nicobarica | reverse complement strand
GGCCCAGTAGAGCCCGACAGAGCCCGACAGAGCCCAGTAGAGCCCGACAGAGCCCGACAGAGCCGACAGAGCCGACAGAGCCCAGTAGAGCCCGACAGAGCCCGACAGAGCCCGACAGAGCCCGACAGGGCCCGACAGGGCCGACAGAGCCCGACAGAGCCCGACAGGGCCCAGTAGAGCCCGACAGAGCCCGACAGAGCCCGACAGAGCCCAGTAGAACCCGACAGAGCCCGACAGAGACCGACAGGGCCCGACAGGGCCCGACAGGGCCCAGTAGAGCCTGACAGGGCCCGACAGGGCCCGACAGAGCCCGACAGAGCCCGACAGGGCCCGACAGAGCCCAGTAGAGCCCGACAGAGCCCGACAGAGACCGACAGGGCCCGACAGGGCCCGACAGGGCCCAGTTAGAGCCCGACAGAGCCCGACAGAGCCCGACAGAGCCCGACAGGGCCCGACAGAGCCCCACAGAGCCCGACAGGGCCCGATAGGGCCCGACAGAGCCCGACAGAGCCCAGTAGAGCCCGACAGAGCCCGACAGAGCCCGACAGAGCCCGACAGGGCCCGACAGGGCCCGACAGAGCCCGACAGAGCCCGACAGGGCCCAGTAGAGCCCGACAGAGCCCGACAGAGCCCGACAGAGCCCAGTAGAACCCGACAGAGCCCGACAGAGCCTGACAGGGCCCGACAGGGCCCGACAGAGCCCGACAGAGCCCGACAGGGCCCGACAGAGCCCAGTAGAGCCCGACAGAGCCCGACAGAGACCGACAGGGCCCGACAGGGCCCGACAGGGCCCAGTAGAGCCCGACAGAGCCCGACAGAGCCCGACAGAGCCCGACAGAGCCCGACAGGGCCCGACAGAGCCCGACAGAGCCCGACAGGGCCCACAGAGCCCGACAGAGCCCGACAGGGCCCGACAGGGCCCAGTAGAGCCCGATAGAGCCCGACAGAGCCCGACAGAGCCCGACAGGGCCCCACAGAGCCCGACAGAGCCCGACAGGGCCCAGTAGAGCCCGACAGAGCCCGACAGAGCCCGACAGAGCCCAGTAGAACCCGACAGAGCCCGACAGAGCCTGACAGGGCCCGACAGGGCCCGACAGAGCCGACAGAGCCCGACAGGGCCCGACAGAGCCCAGTAGAGCCCGACAGAGCCCGACAGAGGACCGACAGGGCCCGACAGGGCCCGACAGGGCCCAGTAGAGCCCGACAGAGCCCGACAGAGCCCGACAGAGCCCGACAGAGCCCGACAGGGCCCGACAGAGCCCGGACAGAGCCCGACAGGGCCCCACAGAGCCCGACAGAGCCCGACAGGGCCCGACAGGGCCCAGTAGAGCCCGATAGAGCCCGACAGAGCCCGACAGAGCCCGACAGGGGCCCCACAGAGCCCGACAGAGCCCGACAGGGCCCAGTAGAGCCCGACAGAGCCGACAGAGCCCGACAGGGCCCGACAGGGCCCGACAGAGCCCGACAGAGCCCGACAGGGCCCAGTAGAGCCCGACAGAGCCCGACAGAGCCCGACAGAGCCCAGTAGAGCCCGACAGAGCCTGACAGAGCCCGACAGGGCCCGACAGGGCCCGACAGAGCCCGACAGAGCCCGACAGGGCCCGACAGGGCCCGACAGAGCCCAGTAGAGCCCGACAGAGCCCGACAGAGACCGACAGAGCCCGACAGGGCCCGACAGAGCCCGACAGAGCCCGACAGGGACCGACAGGGCCCAGTAGAGCCCGACAGAGCCCGACAGGGCCTGACAGAGCCCGACAGAGCCCGACAGGGCCCGACAGAGCCCGACAGAGCCCGACAGAGCCCAACAGGGCCCAGTAGAGCCCGACAGAGCCCGACAGAGCCCGACAGAGCCCGACAGGGACCGACAGAGCCCGACAGGGCCCGACAGAGCCCGACAGAGCCGACAGAGCCCGACAGGGCCCAGTAGAGCCCGACAGAGGCCAGTAGAGCCCAGTAGAGCCCGACAGAGCCCGACAGAGCACGACAGAGCCCGACAGGGCCCGACAGGGCCCGGACAGGGCCCAGTAGAGCCCGACAGAGCCCAACAGGGCCCGACAGAGCCCGACAGAGCCCGACAGGGCCCGACAGAGCCCGACAGAGCCCGACAGGGGCCAGTAGAGCCCGACAGAGCCCGACAGAGCCCGACAGAGCCCGACAGGGCCCGACAGAGCCCGACAGGGCCCGACAGGGACCGACAGAGCCCGACAGGGCCCGACAGAGCCCGACAGAGCCCGACAGAGCCCGACAGGGCCCCACAGAGCCCGACAGAGCCCAGTAGAGCCCGACAGAGCCCGTCAGGGCCCGACAGGGCCCGACAGGGCCCAGTAGAGCCCGACAGAGCCCGACAGAGCCCAGTAGAGCCCGACAGAGCCGAGAGGGCCCGACAGAGCCCGACAGAGCCCGACAGAGCCCGACAGAGCCCGACAGGGCCCGACAGAGCCCGACAGAGCCCGACAGAGACCGACAGGGCCCAGTAGAGCCCGACAGAGCCCGACAGAGCCCAACAGCGCCCGACAGGGCCCAGTAGAGCCCGACAGAGCCCGACAGAGCCCGACAGAGCCCGACAGGGCCCGACAGAGCCCGACAGAGCCCGACAGGGACCGACAGGGCCCGACAGGGCCCGACAGAGCCCGACAGAGCCCGACAGGGCCCGACAGAGCCCGACAGGGCCCAGTAGAGCCCGACAGAGCCCGACAGAGCCCGACAGGGCCCGAGGGGCCCGACAGGGCCCAGTAGAGCCCGACAGAGCCCGACAGAGCCCGACAGAGCCCGACAGGGCCCGACAGGCCCGACAGAGCCCGACAGGGCCCGACAGGGCCCGACAGAGCCCGACAGAGCCCGACAGGGCCCGACAGAGCCCGACAGGGCCCAGTAGAGCCCGACAGAGCCCGACAGAGCTCGACAGGGCCCGACAGGGCCCGACAGGGCCCAGTAGAGCCCGACAGAGCCCGACAGAGCCCAGTAGAGCCCAGTAGAGCCCGACAGAGCCCGACAGGGCCCGACAGAGCCCAGTAGAGCCCAGTAGAGCCCGACAGAGCCCGACAGAGCCCGACAGGGCCCGACAGGGCCCGACAGGGCCCAGTAGAGCCCGACAGAGCCCGACAGAGCCTGACAGAGCCCGACAGGGCCCGACAGGGCCCGACAGAGCCCGACAGAGCCCGACAGGGCCCAGTAGAGCCCGACAGAGCCCGACAGAGCCCGACAGGGCCCGACAGGGCCCGACAGGGCCCAGTAGAGCCGACAGAGCCCAACAGGGCCCGACAGAGCCCGACAGGGCCCGACAGGGCCCGACAGAGCCCGACAGAGCCCGACAGGGCCCAGTAGAGCCCGACAGAGCCCGACAGAGCCCGACAGAGCCCGACAGGGCCCGACAGAGCCCGACAGAGCCCGACAGGCCCGACAGGGCCCGACAGAGCCCGACAGGGCCCGACAGAGCCCGACAGAGCCCAGTAGAGCCCAGTAGAGCCCGACAGAGCCCGACAGAGCCCGACAGAGCCCGACAGGGCCCGACAGAGCCCAGTAGAGCCCAGTAGAGCCCCGACAGGGCCCGACAGGGCCCGACAGGGCCCACTAGAGCCCGACAGAGCCCGACAGAGCCCGACAGAGCCCGACAGGGCCCGACAGGGCCCGACAGAGCCCGACAGAGCCCGACAGGGCCCAGTAGAGCCCGACAGAGCCCGACAGAGCCCGACAGGGCCCGACAGGGCCCGACAGGGCCCAGTAGAGCCCGACAGAGCCCAACAGGGCCCGACAGAGCCCGACAGAGCCCGACAGGGCCCGACAGAGCCCGACAGAGCCCGACAGGGCCCAGTAGAGCCCGACAGAGCCCGACAGAGCCCGACAGAGCCCGACAGGGCCCGACAGAGCCCGACAGAGCCCGACAGAGCCCGACAGGGACCGACAGGGCCCGACAGGGCCCGACAGAGCCCGACAGAGCCCGACAGGGCCCGACAGAGCCCCGACAGGGCCCAGTAGAGCCCGACAGAGCCCGACAGAGCCCGACAGAGCCCGACAGGGCCCAGTAGAGCCCAGTAGAACCCGACAGAGCCCAGTAGAGCCCGACAGAGCCCGACAGAGCCCGACAGAGCCCGAACAGAGCCCGACAGGGCCCGACAGGGCCCGACAGAGCCCCGACAGGGCCCGACAGGGCCCGACAGAGCCCGACAGGGCCCGACAGAGCCCGACAGGGCCCAGTAGAGCCCGACAGAGCCCGACAGAGCCCGACAGGGCCCGACAGGGCCCGACAGGGCCCAGTAGAGCCCGACAGAGCCCGACAGAGCCCAGTAGAGCCCAGTAGAGCCCGACAGAGCCCGACAGAGCCCGACAGAGCCCGACAGGGCCCGACAGAGCCCAGTAGAGCCCAGTAGAGCCCGACAGGGCCCGACAGGGCTTGACAGGGCCCAGTAGAGCCCGACAGAGCCCGACAGAGCCTGACAGAGCCCGACAGGGCCCGACAGGGCCACAGAGCCCGACAGAGCACGACAGGGCCCAGTAGAGCCCGACAGAGCCCGACAGAGCCGACAGGGCCCGAAAGGGCCCGACAGGGCCCAGTAGAGCCCGACAGAGCCCAACAGGGCCTGACAGAGCCCGACAGAGCCCGACAGGGCCCGACAGAGCCCGACAGAGCCCGACAGGGCCCAGTAGAGCCCGACAGAGCCCGACAGAGCCCGACAGAGCCGACAGGGCCCGACAGAGCCCGACAGGGCCCAGTAGAGCCCGACAGAGCCCGACAGAGCCCGACAGGGCCCGACAGGGCCCGACAGGGCCCAGTAGAGCCCGACAGAGCCCGACAGAGCCCAGTAGAGCCCAGTAGAGCCCGACAGAGCCCGACAGAGCCCGACAGAGCCCGACAGGGCCCGACAGAGCCCAGTAGAGCCCAGTAGAGCCCGACAGGGCCCGACAGGGCCCGACAGGGCCCAGTAGAGCCCGACAGAGCCCGACAGAGCCTGACAGAGCCCGACAGGGCCTGAAGAGCCCGACAGGGCCCGACAGAGCCCGACAGAGCCCGACAGGGCCCAGTAGAGCCCGACAGAGCCCGACAGAGCCCGACAGGGCCCGACAGGGCCCGACAGGGCCCAGTAGAGCCCGACAGAGCCCAACAGGGCCCGACAGAGCCCGACAGAGCCCGACAGCGCCCGACAGAGCCCGACAGAGCCCGACAGGGCCAGTAGAGCCCGACAGAGCCCGACAGAGCCCGACAGAGCCCGACAGGGCCCGACAGAGCCCGACAGAGCCCGACAGGGCCCGACAGGGCCCGACAGAGCCCGACAGGGCCCGACAGAGCCCGACAGAGCCCAGTAGAGCCCAGTAGAGCCCGACAGAGCCCGACAGAGCCCGAGAGAGCCCGACAGGGCCCGACAGAGCCCAGTAGAGCCCAGTAGAGCCCGACAGGGCCCGACAGGGCCCGACAGGGCCCAGTAGAGCCCGACAGAGCCCGACAGAGCCCGACAGAGCCCGACAGGGCCTGACAGGGCCCGACAGAGCCCGACAGAGCCGACAGGGCCCAGTAGAGCCCGACAGAGCCCGACAGAGCCCGACAGGGCCCGACAGGGCCCGACAGGGCCCAGTAGAGCCCGACAGAGCCCAACAGGGCCCGACAGAGCCCGACAGAGCCCGACAGGGCCCGACAGAGCCCGACAGAGCCCGACAGGGCCCAGTAGAGCCCGACAGAGCCCGACAGAGCCCGACAGAGCCCGACAGGGCCCGACAGAGCCCGACAGAGCCCGACAGGGCCCGACAGGGCCCGACAGAGCCCGACAGGGCCCGACAGAGCCCGACAGAGCCGACAGGGCCCCACAGAGCCCGACAGAGCCCGACAGGGCCCAGTAGAGTCCGACAGAGCCCGACAGAGCCCGACAGAGCCCGACAGAGCCCAGTAGAGCCCGACAGAGCCCGACAGAGCCCGACAGAGCCCGACAGGGCCCGACAGAGCCCGACAGGCCCGACAGGGCCCGACAGAGCCCGACAGAGCCCGACAGGGCCCGACAGAGCCCGACAGGGCCCAGGAGAGCCCGACAGAGCCCGACAGGGCCCGACAGAGCCCGACAGAGCCCGACAGGGCCCGACAGAGCCCGACAGAGCCCGACAGAGCCCGACAGGCCCAGTAGAGCCCGACAGAGCCCGACAGAGCCCGACAGAGCCCGACAGGGACCGACAGAGCCCGACAGGGCCCGACAGAGCCCGACAGAGCCCGACAGAGCCCGACAGGGCCCAGTAGAGCCCGACAGAGCCCAGTAGAGCCCAGTAGAGCCCGACAGAGCCCGACAGAGCACGACAGAGCCCGACAGGGCCCGACAGGGCCCGACAGGGCCCAGTAGAGCCCGACAGAGCCCAACAGGGCCCGACAGAGCCCGACAGAGCCCGACAGGGCCCGACAGAGCCCGACAGAGCCCGACAGGGCCCAGTAGAGCCCGACAGAGCCCGACAGAGCCCGACAGAGCCCGACAGGGCCCGACAGAGCCCGACAGGGCCCGACAGGGCCCGACAGAGCCCGACAGGGCCCGACAGAGGCCGACAGAGCCCGACAGAGCCCGACAGGGCCCCACAGAGCCCGACAGAGCCCAGTAGAGCCCGACAGAGCCCGTCAGGGCCCGACAGGGCCCGACAGGGCCCAGTAGAGCCCGACAGAGCCCGACAGAGCCCAGTAGAGCCCGACAGAGCCGAGAGGGCCCGACAGAGCCCGACAGAGCCCGACAGAGCCCGACAGAGCCCGACAGGGCCCGACAGAGCCCGACAGAGCCCGACAGAGACCGACAGGGCCCAGTAGAGCCCGACAGAGCCCGACAGAGCCCGACAGCGCCCGACAGGGCCCAGTAGAGCCCGACAGAGCCCGACAGAGCCCGACAGAGCCCGACAGGGCCCGACAGAGCCCGACAGAGCCCGACAGAGCCCGACAGGGACCGACAGGGCCCGACAGGGCCCGACAGAGCCCGACAGAGCCCGACAGGGCCCGACAGAGCCCGACAGGGCCCAGTAGAGCCCGACAGAGCCCGACAGAGCCCGACAGGGCCCGAGGGGGCCCGACAGGGCCCAGTAGAGCCCGACAGAGCCCGACAGAGCCCGACAGGGCCCGACAGGGCCCGACAGAGCCCGACAGGGCCCGACAGGGCCCGACAGAGCCCGACAGAGCCCGACAGGGCCCGACAGAGCCGACAGGGCCCAGTAGAGCCCGACAGAGCCCGACAGAGGCCGACAGGGCCCGACAGGGCCCGACAGGGCCCAGTAGAGCCCGACAGAGCCCGACAGAGCCCAGTAGAGCCCAGTAGAGCCCGACAGAGCCCGACAGGGCCCGACAGAGCCCAGTAGAGCCCAGTAGAGCCCGACAGAGCCCGACAGAGCCCGACAGGGCCCGACAGGGCCCGACAGGGCCCAGTAGAGCCCGACAGAGCCCGACAGAGCCTGACAGAGCCCAACAGGGCCCGACAGGGCCCGACAGAGCCCGACAGAGCCCGACAGGGCCCAGTAGAGCCCGACAGAGCCCGACAGAGCCCGACAGGGCCCGACAGGGCCCGACAGGGCCCAGTAGAGCCCGACAGAGCCCAACAGGGCCCGACAGAGCCCGACAGAGCCCGACAGGGCCCGACAGAGCCCGACAGAGCCCGACAGGGCCCAGTAGAGCCCGACAGAGCCCGACAGAGCCCGACAGAGCCCGACAGGGCCCGACAGAGCCCGACAGAGCCCGACAGGGCCCGACAGGGCCCGACAGAGCCCGACAGGGCCCGACAGAGCCCGACAGAGCCCAGTAGAGCCCAGTAGAGCCCGACAGAGCCCGACAGAGCCCGACAGAGCCCGACAGGGCCCGACAGAGCCCAGTAGAGCCCAGTAGAGCCCGACTGGGCCCGACAGGGCCCGACAGGGCCCAGTAGAGCCCGACAGAGCCCGACAGAGCCCGACAGAGCCCGACAGGGCCCGACAGGGCCCGACAGAGCCCGACAGGGCCCAGTAGAGCCCGACAGAGCCCGACAGAGCCCGACAGGGCCCGACAGGGCCCGACAGGGCCCAGTAGAGCCCGACAGAGCCCAACAGGGCCCGACAGAGCCCGACAGAGCCCGACAGGGCCCAGTAGAGCCCGACAGAGCCCGACAGAGCCCGACAGAGCCCGACAGGGCCCGACAGAGCCCGACAGAGCCCGACAGGACCGACAGGGCCCGACAGGGCCCGACAGAGCCCGACAGAGCCCGACAGGGCCCGACAGAGCCCGACAGGGCCCAGTAGAGCCCGACAGAGCCCGACAGAGCCCGACAGAGCCCGACAGGGCCCAGTAGAGCCCAGTAGAACCCGACAGAGCCCAGTAGAGCCCGACAGAGCCCGACAGAGCCCGACAGAGCCCGACAGGGCCCAGTAGAGCCCGACAGAGCCCGACAGGGCCCGACAGGGCCCGACAGAGCCCGACAGAGCCCAGTAGAGCCCAGTAGAGCCCGACAGAGCCCGACAGAGCCCGAGAGAGCCCGACAGGGCCCGACAGAGCCCAGTAGAGCCCAGTAGAGCCCGACAGGGCCCGACAGGGCCCGACAGGGCCCAGTAGAGCCCGACAGAGCCCGACAGAGCCCGACAGAGCCCGACAGGGCCTGACAGGGCCCGACAGAGCCCGACAGAGCCCGACAGGGCCCAGTAGAGCCCGACAGAGCCCGACAGAGCCCGACAGGGCCCGACAGGGCCCGACAGGGCCCAGTAGAGCCCGACAGAGCCCAACAGAGCCCGACAGGGCCCGACAGAGCCCGACAGAGCCCGACAGGGCCCGACAGGGCCCGACAGAGCCCGACAGGGCCCGACAGAGCCCAGTAGAGCCCAGTAGAGCCCGACTGGGCCCGACAGGGCCCGACAGGGCCCAGTAGAGCCCGACAGAGCCCGACAGAGCCCGACAGAGCCCGACAGGGCCCGACAGGGCCCGACAGAGCCCGACAGGGCCCAGTAGAGCCCGACAGAGCCCGACAGAGCCCGACAGGGCCCGACAGGGCCCGACAGGGCCCAGTAGAGCCCGACAGAGCCCAACAGGGCCCGACAGAGCCCGACAGAGCCCGACAGGGCCCAGTAGAGCCCGACAGAGCCCGACAGAGCCCGACAGAGCCCGACAGGGCCCGACAGAGCCCGACAGAGCCCGACAGGGACCGACAGGGCCCGACAGGGCCCGACAGAGCCCGACAGAGCCCGACAGGGCCCGACAGAGCCCGACAGGGCCCAGTAGAGCCCGACAGAGCCCGACAGAGCCCGACAGAGCCCGACAGGGCCCAGTAGAGCCCAGTAGAACCCGACAGAGCCCAGTAGAGCCCGACAGAGCCCGACAGAGCCCGACAGAGCCCGACAGGGCCCGACAGGGCCCGACAGAGCCCGACAGGGCCCGACAGGGCCCGACAGAGCCCGACAGGGCCCAGTAGAGCCCGACAGAGCCCGACAGAGCCCGACAGGGCCCGACAGGGCCCGACAGGGCCCAGTAGAGCCCGACAGAGCCCGACAGAGCCCAGTAGAGCCCAGTAGAGCCCGACAGAGCCCGACAGAGCCCGACAGAGCCCGACAGGGCCCGACAGAGCCCAGTAGAGCCCAGTAGAGCCCGACAGGGCCCGACAGGGCTTGACAGGGCCCAGTAGAGCCCGACAGAGCCCGACAGAGCCTGACAGAGCCCGACAGGGCCCGACAGGGCCCGACAGAGCCCGACAGAGCACGACAGGGCCCAGTAGAGCCCGACAGAGCCCGACAGAGCCCGACAGGGCCCGACAGGGCCCGACAGGGCCCAGTAGAGCCCGACAGAGCCCAACAGGGCCCGACAGAGCCCGACAGAGCCCGACAGGGCCCGACAGAGCCCGACAGAGCCCGACAGGGCCCAGTAGAGCCCGACAGAGCCCGACAGAGCCCGACAGAGCCCGACAGGGCCCGACAGAGCCCGACAGGGCCCAGTAGAGCCCGACAGAGCCCGACAGAGCCCGACAGGGCCCGACAGGGCCCGACAGGGCCCAGTAGAGCCCGACAGAGCCCGACAGAGCCCAGTAGAGCCCAGTAGAGCCCGACAGAGCCCGACAGAGCCCGACAGAGCCCGACAGGGCCCGACAGAGCCCAGTAGAGCCCAGTAGAGCCCGACAGGGCCCGACAGGGCCCGAC
Source organism: Caloenas nicobarica (assembly GCF_036013445.1). NCBI lineage: Eukaryota > Metazoa > Chordata > Aves > Columbiformes > Columbidae > Caloenas > Caloenas nicobarica. The sequence continues at coordinate 66,674 of NW_027017501.1, read as the reverse complement.
AGGGCCCAGTAGAGCCCGACAGAGCCCGACAGAGCCTGACAGAGCCCGACAGGGCCCGACAGGGCCCGACAGAGCCCGACAGAGCCCGACAGGGCCAGTAGAGCCCGACAGAGCCCGACAGATCCCGACAGGGCCCGACAGGGCCCGACAGGGCCCAGTAGAGCCCGACAGAGCCCAACAGGGCCCGACAGAGCCCGACAGAGCCCGACAGGGCCCGACAGAGCCCGACAGAGCCCGACAGGGCCCAGTAGAGCCCGACAGAGCCCGACAGAGCCCGACAGAGCCCGACAGGGCCCGACAGAGCCGACAGAGCCCGACAGGGCCCGACAGGGCCCGACAGAGCCCGACAGGGCCCGACAGAGCCCGACAGAGCCCAGTAGAGCCCAGTAGAGCCCGACAGAGCCCGACAGAGCCCGAGAGAGCCCGACAGGGCCCGACAGAGCCCAGTAGAGCCCAGTAGAGCCCGACAGGGCCCGACAGGGCCCGACAGGGCCCAGTAGAGCCCGACAGAGCCCGACAGAGCCCGACAGAGCCCGACAGGGCCTGACAGGGCCCGACAGAGCCCGACAGAGCCCGACAGGGCCCAGTAGAGCCCGACAGAGCCCGACAGAGCCCGACAGGGCCCGACAGGGCCTGACAGGGCCCAGTAGAGCCCGACAGAGCCCAACAGGGCCCGACAGAGCCCGACAGAGCCCGACAGGGCCCGACAGAGCCCGACAGAGCCCGACAGGGCCCAGTAGAGCCCGACAGAGCCCGACAGAGCCCGACAGAGCCCGACAGGGCCCGACAGAGCCCGACAGAGCCCGACAGGGCCCGACAGGGCCCGACAGAGCCCGACAGGGCCCGACAGAGCCCGACAGAGCCCGACAGGGCCCCACAGAGCCCGACAGGGCCCAGGAGAGCCCGACAGAGCCCGACAGAGCCCGACAGGGCCCGACAGGGCCCGACAGGGCCCAGTAGAGCCCGACAGAGCCCGACAGAGCCCAGTATAGCCCAGTAGAGCCCGACAGAGCCCGACAGAGCCTGACAGAGCCCGACAGGGCCCGACAGAGCCCAGTAGAGCCCAGTAGAGCCCGACAGGGCCGGACAGGGCCCGACAGGGCCCAGTAGAGCCCGACAGAGCCCGACAGAACCCGACAGAGCCCGACAGGGCCCGACAGGGCCCGACAGAGCCCGACAGGGCCCAGTAGAGCCCGACAGAGCCCGACAGGGCCCGACAGGGCCCGACAGGGCCCGACAGAGCCCGACAGAGCCCGACAGGGCCCGACAGGGCCCGACAGAGCCCGACAGGGCCCGACAGAGCCCGACAGAGCCCAGTAGAGCCCAGTAGAGCCCGACAGAGCCCGACAGAGCCCGACAGAGCCCAACAGGGCCCGACAGAGCCCAGTAGAGCCCAGTAGAGCCCGACAGGGCCCGACAGGGCCCGACAGGGCCCAGTAGAGCCCGACAGAGCCCGACAGAGCCTGACAGAGCCCGACAGGGCCCGACAGGGCCCGACAGAGCCCGACAGAGCCCGACAGGGACCAGTAGAGCCCGACAGAGCCCGACAGAGCCCGACAGGGCCCGACAGGGCCCGACAGGGCCCGACAGGGCCCGACAGAGCCCGACAGGGCCCGACAGGGCCCGACAGGGCCCGACAGGGCCCGACAGAGCCCGACAGGGCCCGACAGAGCCCGACAGAGCCCGACAGAGCCCGTCAGGGCCCCACAGAGCCCGACAGAGCCCGACAGGGCCCAGTAGAGCCCGACAGAGCCCGACAGAGCCCGACAGAGCCCGACAGAGCCCAGTAGAGCCCGACAGAGCCCGACAGAGCCCGACAGAGCCCGACAGGGCCCGACAGAGCCCGACAGGGCCCGACAGGGCCCGACAGAGCCCGACAGAGCCCGACAGGGCCCAGTAGAGCCCGACAGAGCCCGACAGAGCCCGACAGGGCCCGACAGGGCCCGACAGGGCCCAGTAGAGCCCGACAGAGCCCGACAGAGCCCAGTAGAGCCCAGTAGAGCCCGACAGAGCCCGACAGGGCCCCACAGAGCCCGACAGAGCCCGACAGGGCCCAGTAGAGCCCGACAGAGCCCGACAGAGCCCAGTAGAGCCCGACAGAGCCCGACAGAGCCCGACAGAGCCCGACAGAGCCCAGTAGAGCCCGACAGAGCCCGACAGAGCCCGACAGAGCCCGACAGGGCCCGACAGGGCCCGACAGAGCCCGACAGAGCCCGACAGGGCCCAGTAGAGCCCGACAGAGCCCGACAGAGCCCGACAGAGCCCAGTAGAGCCCGACAGAGCCCGACAGAGCCTGACAGGGCCCGACAGGGCCCGACAGAGCCCGACAGAGCCCGACAGGGCCCGACAGAGCCCAGTAGAGCCCGACAGAGCCCGACAGAGCCCGACAGGGCCCGACAGGGCCCGACAGGGCCCAGTAGAGCCCGACAGAGCCCGACAGAGCCCGACAGAGCCCGACAGGGCCCGACAGAGCCCGACAGAGCCCGACAGGGCCCGACAGGGCCCGACAGAGCCTGACAGGGCCCGACAGGGCCCGACAGAGCCCGACAGGGCCCGACAGGGCCCAGTAGAGCCCGATAGAGCCCGACAGAGCCCGATAGAGCCCGACAGAGCCCGACAGAGCCCGACAGGGCCCCACAGAGCCCGACAGAGCCCGACAGGGCCCAGTAGAGACCGACAGAGCCCGACAGAGCCCGACAGAGCCCAGTAGAGCCCGACAGAGCCCGACAGAGCCCGACAGGGCCCGACAGGGCCCGACAGAGCCCGACAGAGCCCGACAGAGCCCGACAGGGCCCAGTAGAGCCCGACAGAGCCCGACAGAGCCCGACAGAGCCCAGTAGAGCCCGACAGAGCCTGACAGAGCCCGACAGGGCCCGACAGGGCCCGACAGAGCCCGACAGAGCCCGACAGGGCCCGACAGGGCCCGACAGAGCCCAGTAGAGCCCGACAGAGCCCGACAGAGACCGACAGAGCCCGACAGGGCCCGACAGAGCCCGACAGAGCCCGACAGGGACCGACAGGGCCCAGTAGAGCCCGACAGAGCCCGACAGGGCCCGACAGAGCCCGACAGAGCCCGACAGGGCCCGACAGAGCCCGACAGAGCCCGACAGAGCCCGACAGGGCCCAGTAGAGCCCGACAGAGCCCGACAGAGCCCGACAGAGCCCGACAGGGACCGACAGAGCCCGACAGGGCCCGACAGAGCCCGACAGAGCCCGACAGAGCCCGACAGGGCCCAGTAGAGCCCGACAGAGCCCAGTAGAGCCCAGTAGAGCCCGACAGAGCCCGACAGAGCACGACAGAGCCCGACAGGGCCCGACAGCGCCCGACAGGGCCCGACAGAGCCCGACAGGGCCCGACAGGGCCCGACAGAGCCCGACAGGGCCCGACAGAGCCCGACAGAGCCCAGTAGAGCCCGACAGAGCCCGACAGGGCCCAGTAGAGCCCGACAGAGCCCGACAGAGCCCGACAGAGCCCGACAGGGCCCGACAGAGCCCGACAGGGCCCGACAGGGCCCGACAGAGCCCGACAGGGCCCGACAGAGCCCGACAGAGCCCGACAGAGCCCGACAGGGCCCCACAGAGCCCGACAGAGCCCAGTAGAGCCCGACAGAGCCCGTCAGGGCCCGACAGGGCCCGACAGGGCCCAGTAGAGCCCGACAGAGCCCGACAGAGCCCAGTAGAGCCCGACAGAGCCGAGAGGGCCCGACAGAGCCCGACAGAGCCCGACAGAGCCCGACAGAGCCCGACAGGGCCCGACAGAGCCCGACAGAGCCCGACAGAGACCGACAGGGCCCAGTAGAGCCCGACAGAGCCCGACAGAGCCCGACAGCGCCCGACAGGGCCCAGTAGAGCCCGACAGAGCCCGACAGAGCCCGACAGAGCCCGACAGCGCCCGACAGAGCCCGAAAGAGCCCGACAGAGCCCGACAGGGACCGACAGGGCCCGACAGGGCCCGACAGAGCCCGACAGAGCCCGACAGGGCCCGACAGAGCCCGACAGGGCCCAGTAGAGCCCGACAGAGCCCGACAGAGCCCGACAGGGCCCGAGGGGGCCCGACAGGGCCCAGTAGAGCCCGACAGAGCCCGACAGAGCCCGACAGAGCCCGACAGGGCCCGACAGGGCCCGACAGAGCCCGACAGGGCCCGACAGGGCCCGACAGAGCCCGACAGAGCCCGACAGGGCCCGACAGAGCCCGACAGGGCCCAGTAGAGCCCGACAGAGCCCGACAGAGCTCGACAGGGCCCGACAGGGCCCGACAGGGCCCAGTAGAGCCCGACAGAGCCCGACAGAGCCCAGTAGAGCCCAGTAGAGCCCGACAGAGCCCGACAGGGCCCGACAGAGCCCAGTAGAGCCCAGTAGAGCCCGACAGAGCCCGACAGAGCCCGACAGGGCCCGACAGGGCCCGACAGGGCCCAGTAGAGCCCGACAGAGCCCGACAGAGCCTGACAGAGCCCGACAGGGCCCGACAGGGCCCGACAGAGCCCGACAGAGCCCGACAGGGCCCAGTAGAGCCCGACAGAGCCCGACAGAGCCCGACAGGGCCCGACAGGGCCCGACAGGGCCCAGTAGAGCCCGACAGAGCCCAACAGGGCCCGACAGAGCCCGACAGGGCCCGACAGGGCCCGACAGAGCCCGACAGAGCCCGACAGGGCCCAGTAGAGCCCGACAGATCCCGACAGAGCCCGACAGAGCCCGACAGGGCCCGACAGAGCCCGACAGAGCCCGACAGGGCCCGACAGGGCCCGACAGAGCCCGACAGAGCCCAGTAGAGCCCGACAGAGCCCGACAGAGCCCGACAGAGCCCGACAGGGCCCGACAGAGCCCAGTAGAGCCCAGTAGAGCCCGACAGGGCCCGACAGGGCCCGACAGGGCCCACTAGAGCCCGACAGAGCCCGACAGAGCCCGACAGAGCCCGACAGGGCCCGACAGAGCCCGACAGAGCCCGACAGGGCCCGACAGAGCCCGACAGAGCCCGACAGGGCCCAGTAGAGCCCGACAGAGCCCGACAGAGCCCGACAGAGCCCGACAGGGCCCGACAGAGCCCGACAGAGCCCGACAGAGCCCGACAGGGACCGACAGGGCCCGACAGGGCCCGACAGAGCCCGACAGAGCCCGACAGGGCCCGACAGAGCCCGACAGGGCCCAGTAGAGCCCGACAGAGCCCGACAGAGCCCGACAGAGCCCGACAGAGCCCGACAGGGCCCAGTAGAGCCCAGTAGAACCCGACAGAGCCCGACAGAGCCCGACAGAGCCCGACAGAGCCCGACAGAGCCCGACAGAGCCCGACAGGGCCCGACAGAGCCCGACAGGGCCCGACAGGGCCCGACAGAGCCCGACAGGGCCCGACAGAGCCCGACAGGGCCCAGTAGAGCCCGACAGAGCCCGACAGAGCCCGACAGGGCCCGACAGGGCCCAGTAGAGCCCGACAGAGCCCGACAGAGCCCAGTAGAGCCCAGTAGAGCCCGACAGAGCCCGACAGAGCCCGACAGGGCCCGACAGAGCCCAGTAGAGCCCAGTAGAGCCCGACAGGGCCCGACAGGGCTTGACAGGGCCCAGTAGAGCCCGACAGAGCCCGACAGAGCCTGACAGAGCCCGACAGGGCCCGACAGGGCCCGACAGGGCCCGACAGAGCCCGACAGAGCCCGACAGGGCCCGACAGAGCCCGACAGGGCCCAGTAGAGCCCGACAGAGCCCGACAGAGCCCGACAGAGCCCGACAGAGCCCGACAGGGCCCAGTAGAGCCCAGTAGAACCCGACAGAGCCCAGTAGAGCCCGACAGAGCCCGACAGAGCCCGACAGAGCCCGACAGAGCCCGACAGGGCCCGACAGGGCCCGACAGAGCCCGACAGGGCCCGACAGGGCCCGACAGAGCCCGATAGGGCCCGACAGAGCCCGACAGGGCCCAGTAGAGCCCGACAGAGCCCGACAGAGCCCGACAGGGCCCGACAGGGCCCGACAGGGCCCAGTAGAGCCCGACAGAGCCCGACAGAGCCCAGTAGAGCCCAGTAGAGCCCGACAGAGCCCGACAGAGCCCGACAGGGCCCGACAGAGCCCGACAGAGCCCGACAGGGCCCGACAGAGCCCAGTAGAGCCCAGTAGAGCCCGACAGGGCCCGACAGGGCTTGACAGGGCCCAGTAGAGCCCGACAGAGCCCGACAGAGCCTGACAGAGCCCGACAGGGCCCGACAGGGCCCGACAGAGCCCGACAGAGCACGACAGGGCCCAGTAGAGCCCGACAGAGCCCGACAGAGCCCGACAGGGCCCGACAGGGCCCGACAGGGCCCAGTAGAGCCCGACAGAGCCCAACAGGGCCCGACAGAGCCCGACAGGGCCCGACAGAGCCCGACAGAGCCCGACAGGGCCCAGTAGAGCCCGACAGAGCCCGACAGAGCCCGACAGAGCCCGACAGGGCCCGACAGAGCCCGACAGGGCCCAGTAGAGCCCGACAGAGCCCGACAGAGCCCGACAGGGCCCGACAGGGCCCGACAGGGCCCAGTAGAGCCCGACAGAGCCCGACAGAGCGCAGTAGAGCCCAGTAGAGCCCGACAGAGCCCGACAGAGCCCGACAGAGCCCGACAGGGCCCGACAGAGCCCAGTAGAGCCCAGTAGAGCCCGACAGGGCCCGACAGGGCCCGACAGGGCCCAGTAGAGCCCGACAGAGCCCGACAGAGCCTGACAGAGCCCGACAGGGCCCGACAGGGCCCGACAGAGCCCGACAGAGCCCGACAGGGCCCAGTAGAGCCCGACAGAGCCCGACAGAGCCCGACAGGGCCCGACAGGGCCCGACAGGGCCCAGTAGAGCCCGACAGAGCCCAACAGGGCCCGACAGAGCCCGACAGAGCCCGACAGGGCCCGACAGAGCCCGACAGAGCCCGACAGGGCCCAGTAGAGCCCGACAGAGCCCGACAGAGCCCGACAGAGCCCGACAGGGCCCGACAGAGCCCGACAGAGCCCGACAGGGCCTGACAGGGCCCGACAGAGCCCGACAGGGCCCGACAGAGCCCGACAGAGCCCAGTAGAGCCCAGTAGAGCCCGACAGAGCCCGACAGAGCCCGACAGGGCCCGACAGGGCCCGACAGGGCCCAGTAGAGCCCGACAGAGCCCGACAGAGCCCAGTAGAGCCCAGTAGAGCCCGACAGAGCCCGACAGAGCACGACAGAGCCCGACAGGGCCCGACAGAGCCCAGTAGAGCCCAGTAGAGCCTGACAGGGCCCGACAGGGCTTGACAGGGCCCAGTAGAGCCCGACAGAGCCCGACAGAGCCTGACAGAGCCCGACAGGGCCCGACAGGGCCCGACAGAGCCCGACAGAGCACGACAGGGCCCAGTAGAGCCCGACAGAGCCCGACAGAGCCCGACAGGGCCCGACAGGGCCCGACAGGGCCCAGTAGAGCCCGACAGAGCCCAACAGGGCCCGACAGAGCCCGACAGAGCCCGACAGGGCCCGACAGAGCCCGACAGAGCCCGACAGGGCCCAGTAGAGCCCGACAGAGCCCGACAGAGCCTGACAGAGCCCGACAGGGCCCGACAGAGCCCGACAGGGCCCAGTAGAGCCCGACAGAGCCCGACAGAGCCCGACAGGGCCCGACAGGGCCCGACAGGGCCCAGTAGAGCCCGACAGAGCCCGACAGAGCCCAGTAGAGCCCAGTAGAGCCCGACAGAGCCCGACAGAGCCCGACAGAGCCCGACAGGGCCCGACAGAGCCCAGTAGAGCCCAGTAGAGCCCGACAGGGCCCGACAGGGCCCGACAGGGCCCAGTAGAGCCCGACAGAGCCCGACAGAGCCTGACAGAGCCCGACAGGGCCCGACAGGGCCCGACAGAGCCCGACAGAGCCCGACAGGGCCCAGTAGAGCCCGACAGAGCCCGACAGAGCCCGACAGGGCCCGACAGGGCCCGACAGGGCCCAGTAGAGCCCGACAGAGCCCAACAGGGCCCGACAGAGCCCGACAGAGCCCGACAGGGCCCGACAGAGCCCGACAGAGCCCGACAGGGCCCAGTAGAGCCCGACAGAGCCCGACAGAGCCCGACAGAGCCCGACAGGGCCCGACAGAGCCCGACAGAGCCCGACAGGGCCCGACAGGGCCCGACAGAGCCCGACAGGGCCCGACAGAGCCCGACAGAGCCCAGTAGAGCCCAGTAGAGCCCGACAGAGCCCGACAGAGCCCGAGAGAGCCCGACAGGTCCCGACAGAGCCCAGTAGAGCCCAGTAGAGCCCGACAGGGCCCGACAGGGCCCGACAGGGCCCAGTAGAGCCCGACAGAGCCCGACAGAGCCCGACAGAGCCCGACAGGGCCTGACAGGGCCCGACAGAGCCCGACAGAGCCCGACAGGGCCCAGTAGAGCCCGACAGAGCCCGACAGAGCCCGACAGGGCCCGACAGGGCCCGACAGGGCCCAGTAGAGCCCGACAGAGCCCAACAGGGCCCGACAGAGCCCGACAGAGCCCGACAGGGCCCGACAGAGCCCGACAGAGCCCGACAGGGCCCAGTAGAGCCCGACAGAGCCCGACAGAGCCCGACAGAGCCCGACAGGGCCCGACAGAGCCCGACAGAGCCCGACAGGGCCCGACAGGGCCCGACAGAGCCCGACAGGGCCCGACAGAGCCCGACAGAGCCCGACAGGGCCCCACAGAGCCCGACAGAGCCCGACAGAGCCCGACAGGGCCCGACAGGGCCCGACAGGGCCCAGTAGAGCCCGACAGAGCCCGACAGAGCCCAGTAGAGCCCAGTAGAGCCCGACAGAGCCCGACAGAGCCCGACAGAGCCCGACAGGGCCCGACAGAGCCCAGTAGAGCCCAGTAGAGCCCGACAGGGCCCGACAGGGCCCGACAGGGCCCAGTAGAGCCCGACAGAGCCCGACAGAACCCGACAGAGCCCGACAGGGCCCGACAGGGCCCGACAGAGCCCGACAGGGCCCAGTAGAGCCCGACAGAGCCCGACAGGGCCCGACAGGGCCCGACAGGGCCCCACAGAGCCCGACAGAGCCCGACAGGGCCCGACAGGGCCCGACAGAGCCCGACAGGGCCCAGTAGAGCCCGACAGAGCCCGACAGGGCCCGACAGGGCCCGACAGGGCCCGACAGAGCCCGACAGAGCCCGACAGGGCCCGACAGGGCCCGACAGAGCCCGACAGGGCCCGACAGAGCCCGACAGAGCCCAGTAGAGCCCAGTAGAGCCCGACAGAGCCCGACAGAGCCCGACAGAGCCCAACAGGGCCCGACAGAGCCCAGTAGAGCCCAGTAGAGCCCGACAGGGCCCGACAGGGCCCGACAGGGCCCAGTAGAGCCCGACAGAGCCCGACAGAGCCTGACAGAGCCCGACAGGGCCCGACAGGGCCCGACAGAGCCCGACAGAGCCCGACAGGGACCAGTAGAGCCCGACAGAGCCCGACAGAGCCCGACAGGGCCCGACAGGGCCCGACAGGGCCCAGTAGAGCCCGACAGAGCCCAACAGGGCCCGACAGAGCCTGACAGGGCCCGACAGAGCCCGACAGAGCCCGACAGGGCCCAGTAGAGCCCGACAGAGCCCGACAGAGCCCGACAGAGCCCGACAGGGCCCCACAGAGCCCGACAGAGCCCGACAGGGCCCGACAGGGCCCGACAGAGCCCGACAGGGCCCGACAGAGCCCGACAGAGCCCGACAGAGCCCGTCAGGGCCCCACAGAGCCCGACAGAGCCCGACAGGGCCCAGTAGAGCCCGACAGAGCCCGACAGAGCCCGACAGAGCCCGACAGAGCCCGACAGAGCCCAGTAGAGCCCGACAGAGCCCGACAGAGCCCGACAGAGCCCGACAGGGCCCGACAGAGCCCGACAGGGCCCGACAGGGCCCGACAGAGCCCGACAGAGCCCGACAGGGCCCAGTAGAGCCCGACAGAGCCCGACAGAGCCCGACAGGGCCCGACAGGGCCCGACAGGGCCCAGTAGAGCCCGACAGAGCCCGACAGAGCCCAGTAGAGCCCAGTAGAGCCCGACAGAGCCCGACAGGGCCCCACAGAGCCCGACAGAGCCCGACAGGGCCCAGTAGAGCCCGACAGAGCCCGACAGAGCCCAGTAGAGCCCGACAGAGCCCGACAGAGCCCGACAGAGCCCGACAGAGCCCAGTAGAGCCCGACAGAGCCCGACAGAGCCCGACAGAGCCCGACAGGGCCCGACAGGGCCCGACAGAGCCCGACAGAGCCCGACACGGCCCAGTAGAGCCCGACAGAGCCCGACAGAGCCCGACAGAGCCCAGTAGAGCCCGACAGAGCCCGACAGAGCCTGACAGGGCCCGACAGGGCCCGACAGAGCCCGACAGAGCCCGACAGGGCCCGACAGAGCCCAGTAGAGCCCGACAGAGCCCGACAGAGCCCGACAGGGCCCGACAGGGCCCGACAGGGCCCAGTAGAGCCCGACAGAGCCCGACAGAGCCCGACAGAGCCCGACAGGGCCCGACAGAGCCCGACAGAGCCCGACAGGGCCCGACAGGGCCCGACAGAGCCTGACAGGGCCCGACAGGGCCCGACAGAGCCCGACAGGGCCCGACAGGGCCCAGTAGAGCCCGATAGAGCCCGACAGAGCCCGATAGAGCCCGACAGAGCCCGACAGAGCCCGACAGGGCCCCACAGAGCCCGACAGAGCCCGACAGGGCCCAGTAGAGACCGACAGAGCCCGACAGAGCCCGACAGAGCCCAGTAGAGCCCGACAGAGCCCGACAGAGCCCGACAGGGCCCGACAGGGCCCGACAGAGCCCGACAGAGCCCGACAGAGCCCGACAGGGCCCAGTAGAGCCCGACAGAGCCCGACAGAGCCCGACAGAGCCCAGTAGAGCCCGACAGAGCCTGACAGAGCCCGACAGGGCCCGACAGGGCCCGACAGAGCCCGACAGAGCCCGACAGGGCCCGACAGGGCCCGACAGAGCCCAGTAGAGCCCGACAGAGCCCGACAGAGACCGACAGAGCCCGACAGGGCCCGACAGAGCCCGACAGAGCCCGACAGGGACCGACAGGGCCCAGTAGAGCCCGACAGAGCCCGACAGGGCCCGACAGAGCCCGACAGAGCCCGACAGGGCCCGACAGAGCCCGACAGAGCCCGACAGAGCCCGACAGGGCCCAGTAGAGCCCGACAGAGCCCGACAGAGCCCGACAGAGCCCGACAGGGACCGACAGAGCCCGACAGGGCCCGACAGAGCCCGACAGAGCCCGACAGAGCCCGACAGGGCCCAGTAGAGCCCGACAGAGCCCAGTAGAGCCCAGTAGAGCCCGACAGAGCCCGACAGAGCACGACAGAGCCCGACAGGGCCCGACAGGGCCCGACAGGGCCCAGTAGAGCCCGACAGAGCCCAACAGGGCCCGACAGAGCCCGACAGAGCCCGACAGGGCCCGACAGAGCCCGACAGAGCCCGACAGGGCCCAGTAGAGCCCGACAGAGCCCGACAGAGCCCGACAGAGCCCGACAGGGCCCGACAGAGCCCGACAGGGCCCGACAGGGCCCGACAGAGCCCGACAGGGCCCGACAGAGCCCGACAGAGCCCGACAGAGCCCGACAGGGCCCCACAGAGCCCGACAGAGCCCAGTAGAGCCCGACAGAGCCCGTCAGGGCCCGACAGGGCCCGACAGGGCCCAGTAGAGCCCGACAGAGCCCGACAGAGCCCAGTAGAGCCCGACAGAGCCGAGAGGGCCCGACAGAGCCCGACAGAGCCCGACAGAGCCCGACAGAGCCCGACAGGGCCCGACAGAGCCCGACAGAGCCCGACAGAGACCGACAGGGCCCAGTAGAGCCCGACAGAGCCCGACAGAGCCCGACAGCGCCCGACAGGGCCCAGTAGAGCCCGACAGAGCCCGACAGAGCCCGACAGAGCCCGACAGCGCCCGACAGAGCCCGAAAGAGCCCGACAGAGCCCGACAGGGACCGACAGGGCCCGACAGGGCCCGACAGAGCCCGACAGAGCCCGACAGGGCCCGACAGAGCCCGACAGGGCCCAGTAGAGCCCGACAGAGCCCGACAGAGCCCGACAGGGCCCGAGGGGGCCCGACAGGGCCCAGTAGAGCCCGACAGAGCCCGACAGAGCCCGACAGAGCCCGACAGGGCCCGACAGGGCCCGACAGAGCCCGACAGGGCCCGACAGGGCCCGACAGAGCCCGACAGAGCCCGACAGGGCCCGACAGAGCCCGACAGGGCCCAGTAGAGCCCGACAGAGCCCGACAGAGCTCGACAGGGCCCGACAGGGCCCGACAGGGCCCAGTAGAGCCCGACAGAGCCCGACAGAGCCCAGTAGAGCCCAGTAGAGCCCGACAGAGCCCGACAGGGCCCGACAGAGCCCAGTAGAGCCCAGTAGAGCCCGACAGAGCCCGACAGAGCCCGACAGGGCCCGACAGGGCCCGACAGGGCCCAGTAGAGCCCGACAGAGCCCGACAGAGCCTGACAGAGCCCGACAGGGCCCGACAGGGCCCGACAGAGCCCGACAGAGCCCGACAGGGCCCAGTAGAGCCCGACAGACCCCGACAGAGCCCGACAGGGCCCGACAGGGCCCGACAGGGCCCAGTAGAGCCCGACAGAGCCCAACAGGGCCCGACAGAGCCCGACAGGGCCCGACAGGGCCCGACAGAGCCCGACAGAGCCCGACAGGGCCCAGTAGAGCCCGACAGAGCCCGACAGAGCCCGACAGAGCCCGACAGGGCCCGACAGAGCCCGACAGAGCCCGACAGGGCCCGACAGGGCCCGACAGAGCCCGACAGAGCCCAGTAGAGCCCGACAGAGCCCGACAGAGCCCGACAGAGCCCGACAGGGCCCGACAGAGCCCAGTAGAGCCCAGTAGAGCCCGACAGGGCCCGACAGGGCCCGACAGGGCCCACTAGAGCCCGACAGAGCCCGACAGAGCCCGACAGAGCCCGACAGGGCCCGACAGGGTCCGACAGAGCCCGACAGAGCCCGACAGGGCCCAGTAGAGCCCGACAGAGCCCGACAGAGCCCGACAGGGCCCGACAGGGCCCGACAGGGCCCAGTAGAGCCCGACAGAGCCCAACAGGGCCCGACAGAGCCCGACAGAGCCCGACAGGGCCCGACAGAGCCCGACAGAGCCCGACAGGGCCCAGTAGAGCCCGACAGAGCCCGACAGAGCCCGACAGAGCCCGACAGGGCCCGACAGAGCCCGACAGAGCCCGACAGAGCCCGACAGGGACCGACAGGGCCCGACAGGGCCCGACAGAGCCCGACAGAGCCCGACAGGGCCCGACAGAGCCCGACAGGGCCCAGTAGAGCCCGACAGAGCCCGACAGAGCCCGACAGAGCCCGACAGAGCCCGACAGGGCCCAGTAGAGCCCAGTAGAACCCGACAGAGCCCAGTAGAGCCCGACAGAGCCCGACAGAGCCCGACAGAGCCCGACAGAGCCCGACAGGGCCCGACAGGGCCCGACAGAGCCCGACAGGGCCCGACAGGGCCCGACAGAGCCCGACAGGGCCCGACAGAGCCCGACAGGGCCCAGTAGAGCCCGACAGAGCCCGACAGAGCCCGACAGGGCCCGACAGGGCCCAGTAGAGCCCGACAGAGCCCGACAGAGCCCAGTAGAGCCCAGTAGAGCCCGACAGAGCCCGACAGAGCCCGACAGGGCCCGACAGAGCCCAGTAGAGCCCAGTAGAGCCCGACAGGGCCCGACAGGGCTTGACAGGGCCCAGTAGAGCCCGACAGAGCCCGACAGAGCCTGACAGAGCCCGACAGGGCCCGACAGGGCCCGACAGGGCCCGACAGAGCCCGACAGAGCCCGACAGGGCCCGACAGAGCCCGACAGGGCCCAGTAGAGCCCGACAGAGCCCGACAGAGCCCGACAGAGCCCGACAGAGCCCGACAGGGCCCAGTAGAGCCCAGTAGAACCCGACAGAGCCCAGTAGAGCCCGACAGAGCCCGACAGAGCCCGACAGAGCCCGACAGAGCCCGACAGGGCCCGACAGGGCCCGACAGAGCCCGACAGGGCCCGACAGGGCCCGACAGAGCCCGATAGGGCCCGACAGAGCCCGACAGGGCCCAGTAGAGCCCGACAGAGCCCGACAGAGCCCGACAGGGCCCGACAGGGCCCGACAGGGCCCAGTAGAGCCCGACAGAGCCCGACAGAGCCCAGTAGAGCCCAGTAGAGCCCGACAGAGCCCGACAGAGCCCGACAGAGCCCGACAGGGCCCGACAGAGCCCAGTAGAGCCCAGTAGAGCCCGACAGGGCCCGACAGGGCTTGACAGGGCCCAGTAGAGCCCGACAGAGCCCGACAGAGCCTGACAGAGCCCGACAGGGCCCGACAGGGCCCGACAGAGCCCGACAGAGCACGACAGGGCCCAGTAGAGCCCGACAGAGCCCGACAGAGCCCGACAGGGCCCGACAGGGCCCGACAGGGCCCAGTAGAGCCCGACAGAGCCCAACAGGGCCCGACAGAGCCCGACAGGGCCCGACAGAGCCCGACAGAGCCCGACAGGGCCCAGTAGAGCCCGACAGAGCCCGACAGAGCCCGACAGAGCCCGACAGGGCCCGACAGAGCCCGACAGGGCCCAGTAGAGCCCGACAGAGCCCGACAGAGCCCGACAGGGCCCGACAGGGCCCGACAGGGCCCAGTAGAGCCCGACAGAGCCCGACAGAGCCCAGTAGAGCCCAGTAGAGCCCGACAGAGCCCGACAGAGCCCGACAGAGCCCGACAGGGCCCGACAGAGCCCAGTAGAGCCCAGTAGAGCCCGACAGGGCCCGACAGGGCCCGACAGGGCCCAGTAGAGCCCGACAGAGCCCGACAGAGCCTGACAGAGCCCGACAGGGCCCGACAGGGCCCGACAGAGCCCGACAGAGCCCGACAGGGCCCAGTAGAGCCCGACAGAGCCCGACAGAGCCCGACAGGGCCCGACAGGGCCCGACAGGGCCCAGTAGAGCCCGACAGAGCCCAACAGGGCCCGACAGAGCCCGACAGAGCCCGACAGGGCCCGACAGAGCCCGACAGAGCCCGACAGGGCCCAGTAGAGCCCGACAGAGCCCGACAGAGCCCGACAGAGCCCGACAGGGCCCGACAGAGCCCGACAGAGCCCGACAGGGCCTGACAGGGCCCGACAGAGCCCGACAGGGCCCGACAGAGCCCGACAGAGCCCAGTAGAGCCCAGTAGAGCCCGACAGAGCCCGACAGAGCCCGACAGGGCCCGACAGAGCCCGACAGGGCCCGACAGGGCCCGACAGGGCCCGACAGAGCCCAGTAGAGCCCAGTAGAGCCCGACAGAGCCCGACAGAGCCCGACAGAGCCCGACAGGGCCCGACAGAGCCCAGTAGAGCCCAGTAGAGCCTGACAGGGCCCGACAGGGCTTGACAGGGCCCAGTAGAGCCCGACAGAGCCCGACAGAGCCTGACAGAGCCCGACAGGGCCCGACAGGGCCCGACAGAGCCCGACAGAGCACGACAGGGCCCAGTAGAGCCCGACAGAGCCCGACAGAGCCCGACAGGGCCCGACAGGGCCCGACAGGGCCCAGTAGAGCCCGACAGAGCCCAACAGGGCCCGACAGAGCCCGACAGAGCCCGACAGGGCCCGACAGAGCCCGACAGAGCCCGACAGGGCCCAGTAGAGCCCGACAGAGCCCGACAGAGCCCGACAGGGCCCGACAGGGCCCGACAGGGCCCAGTAGAGCCCGACAGAGCCCGACAGAGCCCAGTAGAGCCCAGTAGAGCCCGACAGAGCCCGACAGGGCCCCACAGAGCCCGACAGAGCCCGACAGGGCCCAGTAGAGCCCGACAGAGCCCGACAGAGCCCAGTAGAGCCCGACAGAGCCCGACAGAGCCCGACAGAGCCCGACAGAGCCCAGTAGAGCCCGACAGAGCCCGACAGAGCCCGACAGAGCCCGACAGGGCCCGACAGGGCCCGACAGAGCCCGACAGAGCCCGACACGGCCCAGTAGAGCCCGACAGAGCCCGACAGAGCCCGACAGAGCCCAGTAGAGCCCGACAGAGCCCGACAGAGCCTGACAGGGCCCGACAGGGCCCGACAGAGCCCGACAGAGCCCGACAGGGCCCGACAGAGCCCAGTAGAGCCCGACAGAGCCCGACAGAGCCCGACAGGGCCCGACAGGGCCCGACAGGGCCCAGTAGAGCCCGACAGAGCCCGACAGAGCCCGACAGAGCCCGACAGGGCCCGACAGAGCCCGACAGAGCCCGACAGGGCCCGACAGGGCCCGACAGAGCCTGACAGGGCCCGACAGGGCCCGACAGAGCCCGACAGGGCCCGACAGGGCCCAGTAGAGCCCGATAGAGCCCGACAGAGCCCGATAGAGCCCGACAGAGCCCGACAGAGCCCGACAGGGCCCCACAGAGCCCGACAGAGCCCGACAGGGCCCAGTAGAGACCGACAGAGCCCGACAGAGCCCGACAGAGCCCAGTAGAGCCCGACAGAGCCCGACAGAGCCCGACAGGGCCCGACAGGGCCCGACAGAGCCCGACAGAGCCCGACAGAGCCCGACAGGGCCCAGTAGAGCCCGACAGAGCCCGACAGAGCCCGACAGAGCCCAGTAGAGCCCGACAGAGCCTGACAGAGCCCGACAGGGCCCGACAGGGCCCGACAGAGCCCGACAGAGCCCGACAGGGCCCGACAGGGCCCGACAGAGCCCAGTAGAGCCCGACAGAGCCCGACAGAGACCGACAGAGCCCGACAGGGCCCGACAGAGCCCGACAGAGCCCGACAGGGACCGACAGGGCCCAGTAGAGCCCGACAGAGCCCGACAGGGCCCGACAGAGCCCGACAGAGCCCGACAGGGCCCGACAGAGCCCGACAGAGCCCGACAGAGCCCGACAGGGCCCAGTAGAGCCCGACAGAGCCCGACAGAGCCCGACAGAGCCCGACAGGGACCGACAGAGCCCGACAGGGCCCGACAGAGCCCGACAGAGCCCGACAGAGCCCGACAGGGCCCAGTAGAGCCCGACAGAGCCCAGTAGAGCCCAGTAGAGCCCGACAGAGCCCGACAGAGCACGACAGAGCCCGACAGGGCCCGACAGGGCCCGACAGGGCCCAGTAGAGCCCGACAGAGCCCAACAGGGCCCGACAGAGCCCGACAGAGCCCGACAGGGCCCGACAGAGCCCGACAGAGCCCGACAGGGCCCAGTAGAGCCCGACAGAGCCCGACAGAGCCCGACAGAGCCCGACAGGGCCCGACAGAGCCCGACAGGGCCCGACAGGGCCCGACAGAGCCCGACAGGGCCCGACAGAGCCCGACAGAGCCCGACAGAGCCCGACAGGGCCCCACAGAGCCCGACAGAGCCCAGTAGAGCCCGACAGAGCCCGTCAGGGCCCGACAGGGCCCGACAGGGCCCAGTAGAGCCCGACAGAGCCCGACAGAGCCCAGTAGAGCCCGACAGAGCCGAGAGGGCCCGACAGAGCCCGACAGAGCCCGACAGAGCCCGACAGAGCCCGACAGGGCCCGACAGAGCCCGACAGAGCCCGACAGAGACCGACAGGGCCCAGTAGAGCCCGACAGAGCCCGACAGAGCCCGACAGCGCCCGACAGGGCCCAGTAGAGCCCGACAGAGCCCGACAGAGCCCGACAGAGCCCGACAGCGCCCGACAGAGCCCGAAAGAGCCCGACAGAGCCCGACAGGGACCGACAGGGCCCGACAGGGCCCGACAGAGCCCGACAGAGCCCGACAGGGCCCGACAGAGCCCGACAGGGCCCAGTAGAGCCCGACAGAGCCCGACAGAGCCCGACAGGGCCCGAGGGGGCCCGACAGGGCCCAGTAGAGCCCGACAGAGCCCGACAGAGCCCGACAGAGCCCGACAGGGCCCGACAGGGCCCGACAGAGCCCGACAGGGCCCGACAGGGCCCGACAGAGCCCGACAGAGCCCGACAGGGCCCGACAGAGCCCGACAGGGCCCAGTAGAGCCCGACAGAGCCCGACAGAGCTCGACAGGGCCCGACAGGGCCCGACAGGGCCCAGTAGAGCCCGACAGAGCCCGACAGAGCCCAGTAGAGCCCAGTAGAGCCCGACAGAGCCCGACAGGGCCCGACAGAGCCCAGTAGAGCCCAGTAGAGCCCGACAGAGCCCGACAGAGCCCGACAGGGCCCGACAGGGCCCGACAGGGCCCAGTAGAGCCCGACAGAGCCCGACAGAGCCTGACAGAGCCCGACAGGGCCCGACAGGGCCCGACAGAGCCCGACAGAGCCCGACAGGGCCCAGTAGAGCCCGACAGAGCCCGACAGAGCCCGACAGGGCCCGACAGGGCCCGACAGGGCCCAGTAGAGCCCGACAGAGCCCAACAGGGCCCGACAGAGCCCGACAGGGCCCGACAGGGCCCGACAGAGCCCGACAGAGCCCGACAGGGCCCAGTAGAGCCCGACAGAGCCCGACAGAGCCCGACAGAGCCCGACAGGGCCCGACAGAGCCCGACAGAGCCCGACAGGGCCCGACAGGGCCCGACAGAGCCCGACAGAGCCCAGTAGAGCCCGACAGAGCCCGACAGAGCCCGACAGAGCCCGACAGGGCCCGACAGAGCCCAGTAGAGCCCAGTAGAGCCCGACAGGGCCCGACAGGGCCCGACAGGGCCCACTAGAGCCCGACAGAGCCCGACAGAGCCCGACAGAGCCCGACAGGGCCCGACAGGGTCCGACAGAGCCCGACAGAGCCCGACAGGGCCCAGTAGAGCCCGACAGAGCCCGACAGAGCCCGACAGGGCCCGACAGGGCCCGACAGGGCCCAGTAGAGCCCGACAGAGCCCAACAGGGCCCGACAGAGCCCGACAGAGCCCGACAGGGCCCGACAGAGCCCGACAGAGCCCGACAGGGCCCAGTAGAGCCCGACAGAGCCCGACAGAGCCCGACAGAGCCCGACAGGGCCCGACAGAGCCCGACAGAGCCCGACAGAGCCCGACAGGGACCGACAGGGCCCGACAGGGCCCGACAGAGCCCGACAGAGCCCGACAGGGCCCGACAGAGCCCGACAGGGCCCAGTAGAGCCCGACAGAGCCCGACAGAGCCCGACAGAGCCCGACAGAGCCCGACAGGGCCCAGTAGAGCCCAGTAGAACCCGACAGAGCCCAGTAGAGCCCGACAGAGCCCGACAGAGCCCGACAGAGCCCGACAGAGCCCGACAGGGCCCGACAGGGCCCGACAGAGCCCGACAGGGCCCGACAGGGCCCGACAGAGCCCGACAGGGCCCGACAGAGCCCGACAGGGCCCAGTAGAGCCCGACAGAGCCCGACAGAGCCCGACAGGGCCCGACAGGGCCCAGTAGAGCCCGACAGAGCCCGACAGAGCCCAGTAGAGCCCAGTAGAGCCCGACAGAGCCCGACAGAGCCCGACAGGGCCCGACAGAGCCCAGTAGAGCCCAGTAGAGCCCGACAGGGCCCGACAGGGCTTGACAGGGCCCAGTAGAGCCCGACAGAGCCCGACAGAGCCTGACAGAGCCCGACAGGGCCCGACAGGGCCCGACAGGGCCCGACAGAGCCCGACAGAGCCCGACAGGGCCCGACAGAGCCCGACAGGGCCCAGTAGAGCCCGACAGAGCCCGACAGAGCCCGACAGAGCCCGACAGAGCCCGACAGGGCCCAGTAGAGCCCAGTAGAACCCGACAGAGCCCAGTAGAGCCCGACAGAGCCCGACAGAGCCCCGACAGAGCCCGACAGAGCCCGACAGGGCCCGACAGGGCCCGACAGAGCCCGACAGGGCCCGACAGGGCCCGACAGAGCCCGATAGGGCCCGACAGAGCCCGACAGGGCCCAGTAGAGCCCGACAGAGCCCGACAGAGCCCGACAGGGCCCGACAGGGCCCGACAGGCCCAGTAGAGCCCGACAGAGCCCGACAGAGCCCAGTAGAGCCCAGTAGAGCCCGACAGAGCCCGACAGAGCCCGACAGAGCCCGACAGGGCCCGACAGAGCCCAGTAGAGCCCAGTAGAGCCCGACAGGGCCCGACAGGGCTTGACAGGGCCCAGTAGAGCCCGACAGAGCCCGACAGAGCCTGACAGAGCCCGACAGGGCCCGACAGGGCCCGACAGAGCCCGACAGAGCACGACAGGGCCCAGTAGAGCCCGACAGAGCCCGACAGAGCCCGACAGGGCCCGACAGGGCCCGACAGGGCCCAGTAGAGCCCGACAGAGCCCAACAGGGCCCGACAGAGCCCGACAGGGCCCGACAGAGCCCGACAGAGCCCGACAGGGCCCAGTAGAGCCCGACAGAGCCCGACAGAGCCCGACAGAGCCCGACAGGGCCCGACAGAGCCCGACAGGGCCCAGTAGAGCCCGACAGAGCCCGACAGAGCCCGACAGGGCCCGACAGGGCCCGACAGGGCCCAGTAGAGCCCGACAGAGCCCGACAGAGCCCAGTAGAGCCCAGTAGAGCCCGACAGAGCCCGACAGAGCCCGACAGAGCCCGACAGGGCCCGACAGAGCCCAGTAGAGCCCAGTAGAGCCCGACAGGGCCCGACAGGGCCCGACAGGGCCCAGTAGAGCCCGACAGAGCCCGACAGAGCCTGACAGAGCCCGACAGGGCCCGACAGGGCCCGACAGAGCCCGACAGAGCCCGACAGGGCCCAGTAGAGCCCGACAGAGCCCGACAGAGCCCGACAGGGCCCGACAGGGCCCGACAGGGCCCAGTAGAGCCCGACAGAGCCCAACAGGGCCCGACAGAGCCCGACAGAGCCCGACAGGGCCCGACAGAGCCCGACAGAGCCCGACAGGGCCCAGTAGAGCCCGACAGAGCCCGACAGAGCCCGACAGAGCCCGACAGGGCCCGACAGAGCCCGACAGAGCCCGACAGGGCCTGACAGGGCCCGACAGAGCCCGACAGGGCCCGACAGAGCCCGACAGAGCCCAGTAGAGCCCAGTAGAGCCCGACAGAGCCCGACAGAGCCCGACAGGGCCCGACAGAGCCCGACAGGGCCCGACAGGGCCCGACAGGGCCCGACAGAGCCCAGTAGAGCCCAGTAGAGCCCGACAGAGCCCGACAGAGCCCGACAGAGCCCGACAGGGCCCGACAGAGCCCAGTAGAGCCCAGTAGAGCCTGACAGGGCCCGACAGGGCTTGACAGGGCCCAGTAGAGCCCGACAGAGCCCGACAGAGCCTGACAGAGCCCGACAGGGCCTGACAGGGCCCGACAGAGCCCGACAGAGCACGACAGGGCCCAGTAGAGCCCGACAGAGCCCGACAGAGCCCGACAGGGCCCGACAGGGCCCGACAGGGCCCAGTAGAGCCCGACAGAGCCCAACAGGGCCCGACAGAGCCCGACAGAGCCCGACAGGGCCCGACAGAGCCCGACAGAGCCC
Source organism: Caloenas nicobarica (assembly GCF_036013445.1). NCBI lineage: Eukaryota > Metazoa > Chordata > Aves > Columbiformes > Columbidae > Caloenas > Caloenas nicobarica. The sequence goes on along the minus strand of NW_027017501.1, from coordinate 45,452 downwards.
GACAGGGCCCAGTAGAGCCCGACAGAGCCCGACAGAGCCCGACAGAGCCCGACAGAGCCCGACAGGGCCCAGTAGAGCCCGACAGAGCCCGACAGAGCCCGACAGGGCCCGACAGGGCCCGACAGGGCCCAGTAGAGCCCGACAGAGCCCGACAGAGCCCAGTAGAGCCCAGTAGAGCCCGACAGAGCCCGACAGAGCCCGACAGAGCCCGACAGGGCCCGACAGAGCCCAGTAGAGCCCAGTAGAGCCCGACAGGGCCCGACAGGGCCCGACAGGGCCCAGTAGAGCCCGACAGAGCCCGACAGAGCCTGACAGAGCCCGACAGGGCCCGACAGGGCCCGACAGAGCCCGACAGAGCCCGACAGGGCCCAGTAGAGCCCGACAGAGCCCGACAGAGCCCGACAGGGCCCGACAGGGCCCGACAGGGCCCAGTAGAGCCCGACAGAGCCCAACAGGGCCCGACAGAGCCCGACAGAGCCCGACAGGGCCCGACAGAGCCCGACAGAGCCCGACAGGGCCCAGTAGAGCCCGACAGAGCCCGACAGAGCCCGACAGAGCCCGACAGGGCCCGACAGAGCCCGACAGAGCCCGACAGGGCCCGACAGGGCCCGACAGAGCCCGACAGGGCCCGACAGAGCCCGACAGAGCCCAGTAGAGCCCAGTAGAGCCCGACAGAGCCGACAGAGCCCGAGAGAGCCCGACAGGTCCCGACAGAGCCCAGTAGAGCCCAGTAGAGCCCGACAGGGCCCGACAGGGCCCGACAGGGCCCAGTAGAGCCCGACAGAGCCCGACAGAGCCCGACAGAGCCCGACAGGGCCTGACAGGGCCCGACAGAGCCCGACAGAGCCCGACAGGGCCCAGTAGAGCCCGACAGAGCCCGACAGAGCCCGACAGGGCCCGACAGGGCCCGACAGGGCCCAGTAGAGCCCGACAGAGCCCAACAGGGCCCGACAGAGCCCGACAGAGCCCGACAGGGCCCGACAGAGCCCGACAGAGCCCGACAGGGCCCAGTAGAGCCCGACAGAGCCCGACAGAGCCCGACAGAGCCCGACAGGGCCCGACAGAGCCCGACAGAGCCCGACAGGGCCCGACAGGGCCCGACAGAGCCCGACAGGGCCCGACAGAGCCCGACAGAGCCCGACAGGGCCCCACAGAGCCCGACAGAGCCCGACAGGGCCCAGTAGAGTCCGACAGAGCCCGACAGAGCCCGACAGAGACCGACAGAGCCCAGTAGAGCCCGACAGAGCCCGACAGAGCCCGACAGAGCCCGACAGGGCCCGACAGAGCCCGACAGGGCCCGACAGGGCCCGACAGAGCCCGACAGAGCCCGACAGGGCCCGACAGAGCCCGACAGGGCCCAGGAGAGCCCGACAGAGCCCGACAGAGCCCGACAGGGCCCGACAGGGCCCGACAGGGCCCAGTAGAGCCCGACAGAGCCCGACAGAGCCCAGTAGAGCCCAGTAGAGCCCGACAGAGCCCGACAGAGCCCGACAGAGCCCGACAGGGCCCGACAGAGCCCAGTAGAGCCCAGTAGAGCCCGACAGGGCCCGACAGGGCCCGACAGGGCCCAGTAGAGCCCGACAGAGCCCGACAGAACCCGACAGAGCCCGACAGGGCCCGACAGGGCCCGACAGAGCCCGACAGGGCCCAGTAGAGCCCGACAGAGCCCGACAGGGCCCGACAGGGCCCGACAGGGCCCCACAGAGCCCGACAGAGCCCGACAGGGCCCGACAGGGCCCGACAGAGCCCGACAGGGCCCGACAGAGCCCGACAGAGCCCAGTAGAGCCCAGTAGAGCCCGACAGAGCCCGACAGAGCCCGACAGAGGCCAACAGGGCCCGACAGAGCCCAGTAGAGCCCAGTAGAGCCCGACAGGGCCCGACAGGGCCCGACAGGGCCCAGTAGAGCCCGACAGAGCCCGACAGAGCCTGACAGAGCCCGACAGGGCCCGACAGGGCCCGACAGAGCCCGACAGAGCCTGACAGGGACCAGTAGAGCCCGATAGAGCCCGACAGAGCCCGACAGGGCCCGACAGGGCCCGACAGGGCCCAGTAGAGCCCGACAGAGCCCAACAGGGCCCGACAGAGCCTGACAGGGCCCGACAGAGCCCGACAGAGCCCGACAGGGCCCAGTAGAGCCCGACAGAGCCCGACAGAGCCCGACAGAGCCCGACAGGGCCCCACAGAGCCCGACAGAGCCCGACAGGGCCCGACAGAGCCCGACAGAGCCCGACAGAGCCCGACAGGGCCCCACAGAGCCCGACAGAGCCCGACAGGGCCCAGTAGAGCCCGACAGAGCCCGACAGAGCCCGACAGAGCCCAGTAGAGCCCGACAGAGCCCGACAGAGCCCGACAGAGCCCGACAGGGCCCGACAGAGCCCGACAGGGCCCGACAGGGCCCGACAGAGCCCGACAGAGCCCGACAGGGCCCGACAGAGCCCGACAGGGCCCAGTAGAGCCCGACAGAGCCCGACAGAGCCCGACAGGGCCCGACAGGGCCCGACAGGGCCCAGTAGAGCCCGACAGAGCCCGACAGAGCCCAGTAGAGCCCAGTAGAGCCCGACAGAGCCCGACAGAGCCCGACAGAGCCCGACAGGGCCCGACAGAGCCCAGTAGAGCCCAGTAGAGCCCGACAGGGCCCGACAGGGCCCGACAGGGCCCAGTCGAGCCCGACAGAGCCCGACAGAGCCTGACAGGGCCCGACAGAGCCCGACAGGGCCCAGTAGAGCCCGACAGAGCCCGACAGAGCCCGACAGGGCCCGACAGGGCCCGACAGGGCCCAGTAGAGCCCGACAGAGCCCAACAGGGCCCGACAGAGCCCGACAGAGCCCAACAGGGCCCGACAGAGCCCGACAGAGCCCGACAGGGCCCCACAGAGCCCGACAGAGCCCGACAGAGCCCGACAGAGCCCAGTAGAGCCCGACAGAGCCGAGAGGCCCGGACAAGCCCGACAGAGCCCGACAGAGCCCGACAGAGCCCGACAGAGCCCGACAGGGCCCGACAGAGCCCGACAGAGCCCGACAGAGACCGACAGGGCCCAGTAGAGCCCGACAGAGCCCGACAGAGCCCGACAGCGCCCGACAGGGCCCAGTAGAGCCCGACAGAGCCCGACAGAGCCCGACAGAACCCGACAGAGCCCGACAGAGCCCGACAGGGCCCCACAGAGCCCGACAGAGCCCGACAGAACCCGACAGAGCCCGACAGAGCCCGACAGGGCCCGACAGGGCCCGACAGAGCCCGACAGGGCCCAGTAGAGCCCGACAGAGCCCGACAGAGCCCGACAGGGCCCGAGAGGGCCCGACAGGGCCCAGTAGAGCCCGACAGAGCCCGACAGAGCCCGACAGAGCCCGACAGGGCCCGACAGAGCCCGACAGGGCCCGACAGGGCCCGACAGAGCCCGACAGAGCCCGACAGGGCCCGACAGAGCCCGACAGAGCCCGACAGGGCCCGACAGGGCCCGACAGGGCCCAGTAGAGCCCGACAGAGCCCGACAGAGCCCAGTAGAGCCCAGTAGAGCCCGACAGAGCCCGACAGAGCCCGACAGAGCCCGACAGGGCCCGACAGAGCCCAGTAGAGCCCAGTAGAGCCCGACAGGGCCCGACAGAGCCTGACAGAGCCCGACAGGGCCCGACAGGGCCCGACAGAGCCCGACAGAGCCCGACAGGGCCCAGTAGAGCCCGACAGAGCCCGACAGAGCCCGACAGGGCCCGACAGGGCCCGACAGGGCCCAGTAGAGCCCGACAGAGCCCAACAGGGCCCGACAGAGCCCGACAGAGCCCGACAGGGCCCGACAGAGCCCGACAGAGCCCGACAGGGCCCAGTAGAGCCCGACAGAGCCCGACAGAGCCCGACAGAGCCCGACAGGGCCCGACAGAGCCCGACAGAGCCCGACAGGGCCCGACAGGGCCCGACAGAGCCCGACAGGGCCCGACAGAGCCCGACAGAGCCCAGTAGAGCCCAGTAGAGCCCGACAGAGCCCGACAGAGCCCGACAGAGCCCGACAGGGCCCGACAGAGCCCAGTAGAGCCCAGTAGAGCCCGACAGGGCCCGACAGGGCCCGACAGGCCCACTAGAGCCCGACAGAGCCCGACAGAGCCCGACAGAGCCCGACAGGGCCCGACAGGGCCCGACAGAGCCCGACAGAGCCCGACAGGGCCCAGTAGAGCCCGACAGAGCCCGACAGAGCCCGACAGGGCCCGACAGGGCCCGACAGGGCCCAGTAGAGCCCGACAGAGCCCAACAGGGCCCGACAGAGCCCGACAGAGCCCAACAGGGCCCGACAGAGCCCGACAGGGCCCGACAGGGCCCAGTAGAGCCCGACAGAGCCCGACAGGGCCCAGTAGAGCCCGACAGAGCCCGACAGAGCCCGACAGAGCCCGACAGGGCCCGACAGAGCCCGACAGAGCCCGACAGGGACCGACAGGGCCCGACAGGGCCCGACAGAGCCCGACAGGGCCCAGTAGAGCCCGACAGAGCCCGACAGAGCCCGACAGAGCCCGACAGAGCCCGACAGGGCCCAGTAGAGCCCAGTAGAACCCGACAGAGCCCAGTAGAGCCCGACAGAGCCCGACAGAGCCCGACAGAGCCCGACAGAGCCCGACAGGGCCCGACAGGGCCCGACAGAGCCCGACAGGGCCCGACAGAGCCCGACAGGGCCCAGTAGAGCCCGACAGAGCCCGACAGAGCCCGACAGGGCCCGACAGGGCCCGACAGGGCCCAGTAGATCCCGACAGAGCCCGACAGAGCCCAGTAGAGCCCAGTAGAGCCCGACAGAGCCCGACAGAGCCCGACAGAGCCCGACAGGGCCCGACAGAGCCCAGTAGAGCCCAGTAGAGCCCGACAGGGCCCGACAGGGCCCGACAGGGCCCAGTAGAGCACGACAGAGCCCGACAGAGCCTGACAGAGCCCGACAGGGCCCGACAGGGCCCGACAGAGCCCGACAGAGCACGACAGGGCCCAGTAGAGCCCGACAGAGCCCGACAGAGCCCGACAGGGCCCGACAGGGCCCGACAGGGCCCAGTAGAGCCCGACAGAGCCCAACAGGGCCCGACAGAGCCCGACAGAGCCCGACAGGGCCCGACAGAGCCCGACAGAGCCCGACAGGGCCCAGTAGAGCCCAACAGAGCCCGACAGAGCACGACAGAGCCCGACAGGGCCCGACAGAGCCCGACAGGGCCCAGTAGAGCCCGACAGAGCCCGACAGAGCCCGACAGGGCCCGACAGGGCCCGACAGGGCCCAGTAGAGCCCGACAGAGCCCGACAGAGCCCAGTAGAGCCCAGTAGAGCCCGACAGAGCCCGACAGAGCCCGACAGAGCCCGACAGGGCCCGACAGAGCCCAGTAGAGCCCAGTAGAGCCCGACAGGGCCCGACAGGGCCCGACAGGGCCCAGTAGAGCCCGACAGAGCCCGACAGAGGCTGACAGAGCCCGACAGGGCCCGACAGGGCCCGACAGAGCCCGACAGAGCCCGACAGGGCCCAGTAGAACCCGACAGAGCCCGACAGAGCCCGACAGGGCCCGACAGGGCCCGACAGGGCCCAGTAGAGCCCGACAGAGCCCAACAGGGCCCGACAGAGCCCGACAGAGCCCGACAGAGCCCGACAGGGCCCAGTAGAGCCCGACAGAGCCCGACAGGGCCCAGTAGAGCCCGACAGAGCCCGACAGGGCCCGACAGAGCCCGACAGAGCCCGACAGGGCCCAGTAGAGCCCGACAGAGCCCGACAGAGCCCGACAGGGCCCAGTAGAGCCCGACAGAGCCCGACAGGGCCCGACAGAGCCCGACAGAGCCCGACAGAGCCCGACAGGGCCCGACAGAGCCCAGTAGAGCCCAGTAGAGCCCGACAGGGCCCGACAGGGCCCGACAGGGCCCAGTAGAGCCCGACAGAGCCCGACAGAGCCTGACAGAGCCCGACAGGGCCCGACAGGGCCCGACAGAGCCCGACAGAGCCCGACAGGGCCCAGTAGAGCCCGACAGAGCCCGACAGAGCCCGACAGGGCCCGACAGTGCCCGACAGGGCCCAGTAGAGCCCGACAGAGCCCAACAGGGCCCGACAGAGCCCGACAGAGCCCGACAGGGCCCGACAGAGCCCGACAGAGCCCGACAGGGCCCAGTAGAGCCCGACAGAGCCCGACAGAGCCCGACAGAGCCCGACAGGGCCCGACAGAGCCCGACAGGGCCCAGTAGAGCCCGACAGAGCCCGACAGAGCCCGACAGGGCCCGACAGGGCCCGACAGGGCCCAGTAGATCCCGACAGAGCCCGACAGAGCGCAGTAGAGCCCAGTAGAGCCCGACAGAGCCCGACAGAGCCCGACAGAGCCCGACAGGGCCCGACAGAGCCCAGTAGAGCCCAGTAGAGCCCGACAGGGCCCGACAGGGCCCGACAGGGCCCAGTAGAGCCCGACAGAGCCCGACAGAGCCTGACAGAGCCCGACAGGGCCCGACAGGGCCCGACAGAGCCCGACAGAGCCCGACAGGGCCCAGTAGAGCCCGACAGAGCCCGACAGAGCCCGACAGGGCCCGACAGGGACCGACAGGGCCCAGTAGAGCCCGACAGAGCCCAACAGGGCCCGACAGAGCCCGACAGAGCCCGACAGAGCCCGACAGGGCCCAGTAGAGCCCGACAGAGCCCGACAGGGCCCAGTAGAGCCCGACAGAGCCCGACAGAGCCCGACAGAGCCGAGAGGGCCCGACAGAGCCCGACAGAGCCCGACAGAGCCCGACAGGGCCCGACAGAGCCCGACAGAGCCCGACAGAGCCCGACAGGGCCCTGTAGAGCCCGACAGAGCCCGACAGAGCCCGACAGAGCCCGACAGGGCCCGACAGAGCCCGACAGAGCCCGACAGAGCCCGACAGCGCCCGACAGGGCCCAGTAGAGCCCGACAGAGCCCGACAGAGCCCGACAGGGCCCGACAGAGCCCGACAGAGCCCGACAGAGCCCGACAGGGACCGACAGGGCCCAGTAGAGCCCGACAGAGCCCGACAGGGCCCGACAGAGCCCGACAGAGCCCGACAGAGCCCGACAGGGCCCGACAGAGCCCGACAGAGCCCGACAGGGCCCGACAGGGCCCGACAGAGCCCGACAGGGCCCGACAGAGCCCGACAGAGCCCGACAGAGACCGACAGGGCCCAGTAGAGCCCGACAGAGCCCGACAGAGCCCGACAGCGCCCGACAGGGCCCAGTAGAGCCCGACAGAGCCCGACAGAGCCCGACAGAACCCGACAGAGCCCGACAGAGCCCGACAGGGCCCCACAGAGCCCGACAGAGCCCGACAGAACCCGACAGAGCCCGACAGAGCCCGACAGGGCCCGACAGGGCCCGACAGAGCCCGACAGGGCCCAGTAGAGCCCGACAGAGCCCGACAGAGCCCGACAGGGCCCGAGAGGGCCCGACAGGGCCCAGTAGAGCCCGACAGAGCCCGACAGAGCCCGACAGAGCCCGACAGGGCCCGACAGAGCCCGACAGGGCCCGACAGGGCCCGACAGAGCCCGACAGAGCCCGACAGGGCCCGACAGAGCCCGACAGAGCCCGACAGGGCCCGACAGGGCCCAGTAGAGCCCGACAGAGCCCGACAGAGCCCAGTAGAGCCCAGTAGAGCCCGACAGAGCCCGACAGAGCCCGACAGAGCCCGACAGGGCCCGACAGAGCCCAGTAGAGCCCAGTAGAGCCCGACAGGGCCCGACAGAGCCTGACAGAGCCCGACAGGGCCCGACAGGGCCCGACAGAGCCCGACAGAGCCCGACAGGGCCCAGTAGAGCCCGACAGAGCCCGACAGAGCCCGACAGGGCCCGACAGGGCCCGACAGGGCCCAGTAGAGCCCGACAGAGCCCAACAGGGCCCGACAGAGCCCGACAGAGCCCGACAGGGCCCGACAGAGCCCGACAGAGCCCGACAGGGCCCAGTAGAGCCCGACAGAGCCCGACAGAGCCCGACAGAGCCCGACAGGGCCCGACAGAGCCCGACAGAGCCCGACAGGGCCCGACAGGGCCCGACAGAGCCCGACAGGGCCCGACAGAGCCCGACAGAGCCCAGTAGAGCCCAGTAGAGCCCGACAGAGCCCGACAGAGCCCGACAGAGCCCGACAGGGCCCGACAGAGCCCAGAAGAGCCCAGTAGAGCCCGACAGGGCCCGACAGGGCCCGACAGGCCCACTAGAGCCCGACAGAGCCCGACAGAGCCCGACAGAGCCCGACAGGGCCCGACAGGGCCCGACAGAGCCCGACAGAGCCCGACAGGGCCCAGTAGAGCCCGACAGAGCCCGACAGAGCCCGACAGGGCCCGACAGGGCCCGACAGGGCCCAGTAGAGCCCGACAGAGCCCAACAGGGCCCGACAGAGCCCGACAGAGCCCGACAGGGCCCGACAGAGCCCGACAGAGCCCGACAGGGCCCAGTAGAGCCCGACAGAGCCCGACAGAGCCCGACAGAGCCCGACAGGGCCCGACAGAGCCCGACAGAGCCCGACAGAGCCCGACAGGGACCGACAGGGCCCGACAGGGCCCGACAGAGCCCGACAGGGCCCAGTAGAGCCCGACAGAGCCCGACAGAGCCCGACAGAGCCCGACAGAGCCCGACAGGGCCCAGTAGAGCCCAGTAGAACCCGACAGAGCCCAGTAGAGCCCGACAGAGCCCGACAGAGCCCGACAGAGCCCGACAGAGCCCGACAGGGCCCGACAGGGCCCGACAGAGCCCGACAGGGCCCGACAGAGCCCGACAGGGCCCAGTAGAGCCCGACAGAGCCCGACAGAGCCCGACAGAGCCCAGTAGAGCCCAGTAGAGCCCGACAGAGCCCGACAGAGCCCGACAGAGCCCGACAGGGCCCGACAGAGCCCAGTAGAGCCCAGTAGAGCCCGACAGGGCCCGACAGGGCCCGACAGGGCCCAGTAGAGCACGACAGAGCCCGACAGAGCCTGACAGAGCCCGACAGGGCCCGACAGGGCCCGACAGAGCCCGACAGAGCACGACAGGGCCCAGTAGAGCCCGACAGAGCCCGACAGAGCCCGACAGGGCCCGACAGGGCCCGACAGGGCCCAGTAGAGCCCGACAGAGCCCAACAGGGCCCGACAGAGCCCGACAGAGCCCGACAGGGCCCGACAGAGCCCGACAGAGCCCGACAGGGCCCAGTAGAGCCCAACAGAGCCCGACAGAGCACGACAGAGCCCGACAGGGCCCGACAGAGCCCGACAGGGCCCAGTAGAGCCCGACAGAGCCCGACAGAGCCCGACAGGGCCCGACAGGGCCCGACAGGGCCCAGTAGAGCCCGACAGAGCCCGACAGAGCCCAGTAGAGCCCAGTAGAGCCCGACAGAGCCCGACAGAGCCCGACAGAGCCCGACAGGGCCCGACAGAGCCCAGTAGAGCCCAGTAGAGCCCGACAGGGCCCGACAGGGCCCGACAGGGCCCAGTAGAGCCCGACAGAGCCCGACAGAGCCTGACAGAGCCCGACAGGGCCCGACAGGGCCCGACAGAGCCCGACAGAGCCCGACAGGGCCCAGTAGAACCCGACAGAGCCCGACAGAGCCCGACAGGGCCCGACAGGGCCCGACAGGGCCCAGTAGAGCCCGACAGAGCCCAACAGGGCCCGACAGAGCCCGACAGAGCCCGACAGAGCCCGACAGGGCCCAGTAGAGCCCGACAGAGCCCGACAGGGCCCAGTAGAGCCCGACAGAGCCCGACAGGGCCCGACAGAGCCCGACAGAGCCCGACAGGGCCCAGTAGAGCCCGACAGAGCCCGACAGAGCCCGACAGGGCCCAGTAGAGCCCGACAGAGCCCGACAGGGCCCGACAGAGCCCGACAGAGCCCGACAGGGCCCGACAGAGCCCAGTAGAGCCCAGTAGAGCCCGACAGGGCCCGACAGGGCCCGACAGGGCCCAGTAGAGCCCGACAGAGCCCGACAGAGCCTGACAGAGCCCGACAGGGCCCGACAGGGCCCGACAGAGCCCGACAGAGCCCGACAGGGCCCAGTAGAGCCCGACAGAGCCCGACAGAGCCCGACAGGGCCCGACAGTGCCCGACAGGGCCCAGTAGAGCCCGACAGAGCCCAACAGGGCCCGACAGAGCCCGACAGAGCCCGACAGGGCCCGACAGAGCCCGACAGAGCCCGACAGGGCCCAGTAGAGCCCGACAGAGCCCGACAGAGCCCGACAGAGCCCGACAGGGCCCGACAGAGCCCGACAGGGCCCAGTAGAGCCCGACAGAGCCCGACAGAGCCCGACAGGGCCCGACAGGGCCCGACAGGGCCCAGTAGATCCCGACAGAGCCCGACAGAGCGCAGTAGAGCCCAGTAGAGCCCGACAGAGCCCGACAGAGCCCGACAGAGCCCGACAGGGCCCGACAGAGCCCAGTAGAGCCCAGTAGAGCCCGACAGGGCCCGACAGGGCCCGACAGGGCCCAGTAGAGCCCGACAGAGCCCGACAGAGCCTGACAGAGCCCGACAGGGCCCGACAGGGCCCGACAGAGCCCGACAGAGCCCGACAGGGCCCAGTAGAGCCCGACAGAGCCCGACAGAGCCCGACAGGGCCCGACAGGGACCGACAGGGCCCAGTAGAGCCCGACAGAGCCCAACAGGGCCCGACAGAGCCCGACAGAGCCCGACAGAGCCCGACAGGGCCCAGTAGAGCCCGACAGAGCCCGACAGGGCCCAGTAGAGCCCGACAGAGCCCGACAGAGCCCGACAGAGCCGAGAGGGCCCGACAGAGCCCGACAGAGCCCGACAGAGCCCGACAGGGCCCGACAGAGCCCGACAGAGCCCGACAGAGCCCGACAGGGCCCAGTAGAGCCCGACAGAGCCCGACAGAGCCCGACAGAGCCCGACAGGGCCCGACAGAGCCCGACAGAGCCCGACAGAGCCCGACAGCGCCCGACAGGGCCCAGTAGAGCCCGACAGAGCCCGACAGAGCCCGACAGGGCCCGACAGAGCCCGACAGAGCCCGACAGGGACCGACAGGGCCCAGTAGAGCCCGACAGAGCCCGACAGGGCCCGACAGAGCCCGACAGAGCCCGACAGAGCCCGACAGGGCCCGACAGAGCCCGACAGAGCCCGACAGGGCCCGACAGGGCCCGACAGAGCCCGACAGGGCCCAGTAGAGCCCGACAGAGCCCGACAGAGCCCGACAGAGCCCGACAGAGCCCAGTAGAGCCCGACAGAGCCCGACAGAGCCCGACAGGGCCCGACAGGGCCCGACAGAGCCCGACAGAGCCCGACAGAGCCTGACAGAGCCCGACAGGGTCCGACAGGGCCCGACAGAGCCCGACAGAGCCCGACAGGGCCCAGTAGAGCCCGACAGAGCCCGACAGAGTCCGACAGAGCCCGACAGGGCCCGACAGAGCCCGACAGAGCCCGACAGAGCCCGACAGGGCCCGACAGGGCCCAGTAGAGCCCGATAGAGTCCGACAGAGCCCGACAGAGCCCGACAGAGCCCGACAGGGCCCGACAGAGCCCGACAGGGCCCGACAGAGCCCGACAGAGCCCGACAGAGCCCGACAGGGCCCCACAGAGCCCGACAGAGCCCGACAGGGCCCAGTAGAGCCCGACAGAGCCCGACAGAGCCCAGTAGAGCCCGACAGAGCCCGACAGAGCCCGACAGAGCCCAGTAGAGCCCGACAGAGCCCGACAGAGCCCGACAGGGCCCGACAGGGCCCGACAGAGCCCGACAGAGCCCGACAGGGCCCAGTAGAGCCCGACAGAGCCCGACAGAGCCCGACAGAGCCCAGTAGAGCCCGACAGAGCCCGACAGAGCCTGACAGGGCCCGACAGGGCCCGACAGAGCCCGACAGAGCCCGACAGGGCCCGACAGAGCCCAGTAGAGCCCGACAGAGCCCGACAGAGCCCGACAGGGCCCGACAGGGCCCGACAGGGCCCAGTAGAGCCCGACAGAGCCCGACAGAGCCCGACAGAGCCCGACAGGGCCCGACAGAGCCCGACAGAGCCCGACAGGGCCCGACAGGGCCCGACAGAGCCCGACAGGGCCCGACAGGGCCCGACAGAGCCCGATAGGGCCCGACAGGGCCCAGTAGAGCCCGATAGAGCCCGACAGAGCCCGATAGAGCCCGACAGAGCCCGACAGAGCCCGACAGGGCCCCACAGAGCCCGACAGAGCCCGACAGGGCCCAGTAGAGCCCGACAGAGCCCGACAGAGCCCGACAGAGCCCAGTAGAGCCCGACAGAGCCCGACAGAGCCCGACAGGGCCCGACAGGGCCCGACAGAGCCCGACAGAGCCCGACAGAGCCCGACAGGGCCCAGTAGAGCCCGACAGAGCCCGACAGAGCCCGACAGAGCCCAGTAGAGCCCGACAGAGCCTGACAGAGCCCGACAGGGCCCGACAGGGCCCGACAGAGCCCGACAGAGCCCGACAGGGCCCGACAGGGCCCGACAGAGCCCAGTAGAGCCCGACAGTGCCCGACAGAGACCGACAGAGCCCGACAGGGCCCGACAGAGCCCGACAGAGCCCGACAGGGACCGACAGGGCCCAGTAGAGCCCGACAGAGCCCGACAGGGCCCGACAGAGCCCGACAGAGCCCGACAGGGCCCGACAGAGCCCGACAGAGCCCGACAGAGCCCGACAGGGCCCAGTAGAGCCCGACAGAGCCCGACAGAGCCCGACAGAGCCCGACAGGGACCGACAGAGCCCGACAGGGCCCGACAGAGCCCGACAGAGCCCGACAGAGCCCGACAGGGCCCAGTAGAGCCCGACAGAGCCCGACAGAGCCCGACAGAGCCCGACAGGGCCCGACAGAGCCCGACAGGGCCCGACAGGGCCCGACAGAGCCCGACAGGGCCCGACAGAGCCCGACAGAGCCCGACAGAGCCCGACAGGGCCCCACAGAGCCCGACAGAGCCCAGTAGAGCCCGACAGAGCCCGTCAGGGCCCGACAGGGCCCGACAGGGCCCAGTAGAGCCCGACAGAGCCCGACAGAGCCCAGTAGAGCCCGACAGAGCCGAGAGGGCCCGACAGAGCCCGACAGAGCCCGACAGAGCCCGACAGAGCCCGACAGGGCCCGACAGAGCCCGACAGAGCCCGACAGAGACCGACAGGGCCCAGTAGAGCCCGACAGAGCCCGACAGAGCCCGACAGCGCCCGACAGGGCCCAGTAGAGCCCGACAGAGCCCGACAGAGCCCGACAGAGCCCGACAGGGCCCGACAGAGCCCGACAGAGCCCGACAGAGCCCGACAGGGACCGACAGGGCCCGACAGGGCCCGACAGAGCCCGACAGAGCCCGACAGGGCCCGACAGAGCCCGACAGGGCCCAGTAGAGCCCGACAGAGCCCGACAGAGCCCGACAGGGCCCGAGGGGGCCCGACAGGGCCCAGTAGAGCCCGACAGAGCCCGACAGAGCCCGACAGGGCCCGACAGGGCCCGACAGAGCCCGACAGAGCCCGACAGGGCCCGACAGAGCCCGACAGGGCCCAGTAGAGCCCGACAGAGCCCGACAGAGCCCGACAGGGCCCGACAGGGCCCGACAGGGCCCAGTAGAGCCCGACAGAGCCCGACAGAGCCCAGTAGAGCCCAGTAGAGCCCGACAGAGCCCGACAGGGCCCGACAGAGCCCAGTAGAGCCCAGTAGAGCCCGACAGAGCCCGACAGAGCCCGACAGGGCCCGACAGGGCCCGACAGGGCCCAGTAGAGCCCGACAGAGCCCGACAGAGCCTGACAGAGCCCGACAGGGCCCGACAGGGCCCGACAGAGCCCGACAGAGCCCGACAGGGCCCAGTAGAGCCCGACAGAGCCCGACAGAGCCCGACAGGGCCCGACAGGGCCCGACAGGGCCCAGTAGAGCCCGACAGAGCCCAACAGGGCCCGACAGAGCCCGACAGAGCCCGACAGAGCCCGACAGGGCCCGACAGGGCCCGACAGGGCCCGACAGAGCCCGACAGGGCCCGACAGAGCCCGACAGAGCCCGACAGGGCCCGACAGGGCCCGACAGAGCCCGACAGGGCCCGACAGAGACCGACAGAGCCCAGTAGAGCCCAGTAGAGCCCGACAGAGCCCGACAGAGCCCGACAGAGCCCGACAGGGCCCGACAGAGCCCAGTAGAGCCCAGTAGAGCCCGACAGGGTCCGACAGGGCCCGACAGGGCCCAGTAGAGCCCGACAGAGCCCGACAGAGCCCGACAGAGCCCGACAGGGCCCGACAGGGCCCGACAGAGCCCGACAGAGCCCGACAGGGCCCAGTAGAGCCCGACAGAGCCCGACAGAGCCCGACAGGGCCCGACAGGGCCCGACAGGGCCCAGTAGAGCCCGACAGAGCCCAACAGGGCCCGACAGAGCCCGACAGAGCCCGACAGGGCCCGACAGAGCCCGACAGAGCCCGACAGGGCCCAGTAGAGCCCGACAGAGCCCGACAGAGCCCGACAGAGCCCGACAGGGCCCGACAGAGCCCGACAGAGCCCGACAGAGCCCGACAGGGACCGACAGGGCCCGACAGGGCCCGACAGAGCCCGACAGGGCCCGACAGAGCCCGACAGGGCCCAGTAGAGCCCGACAGAGCCCGACAGAGCCCGACAGAGCCCGACAGAGCCCGACAGGGCCCAGTAGAGCCCAGTAGAACCCGACAGAGCCCAGTAGAGCCCGACAGAGCCCGACAGAGCCCGACAGGGCCCGACAGGGCCCGACAGAGCCCGACAGGGCCCGACAGGGCCCGACAGAGCCCGACAGAGCCCGACAGGGCCCGACAGAGCCCGACAGGGCCCAGTAGAGCCCGACAGAGCCCGACAGAGCCCGACAGGGCCCGACAGGGCCCGACAGGGCCCAGTAGAGCCCGACAGAGCCCGACAGAGCCCAGTAGAGCCCAGTAGAGCCCGACAGAGCCCGACAGAGCCCGACAGAGCCCGACAGGGCCCGACAGAGCCCAGTAGAGCCCAGTAGAGCCCGACAGGGCCCGACAGGGCCCGACAGGGCCCAGTAGAGCCCGACAGAGCCCGACAGAGCCTGACAGAGCCCGACAGGGCCCGACAGGGCCCGACAGAGCCCGACAGAGCACGACAGGGCCCAGTAGAGCCCGACAGAGCCCGACAGAGCCCGACAGGGCCCGACAGGGCCCGACAGGGCCCAGTAGAGCCCGACAGAGCCCAACAGGGCCCGACAGAGCCCGACAGAGCCCGACAGGGCCCGACAGAGCCCGACAGAGCCCGACAGGGCCCAGTAGAGCCCGACAGAGCCCGACAGAGCCCGACAGAGCCCGACAGGGCCCGACAGAGCCCGACAGGGCCCAGTAGAGCCCGACAGAGCCCGACAGAGCCCGACAGGGCCCGACAGGGCCCAGTAGAGCCCGACAGAGCCCGACAGAGCCCAGTAGAGCCCAGTAGAGCCCGACAGAGCCCGACAGAGCCCGACAGAGCCCGACAGGGCCCGACAGAGCTCAGTAGAGCCCAGTAGAGCCCGACAGGGCCCGACAGGGCCCGACAGGGCCCAGTAGAGCCCGACAGAGCCCGACAGAGCCTGACAGAGCCCGACAGGGCCCGACAGGGCCCGACAGAGCCCGACAGAGCCCGACAGGGCCCAGTAGAGCCCGACAGAGCCCGACAGAGCCCGACAGGGCCCGACAGGGCCCGACAGGGCCCAGTAGAGCCCGACAGAGCCCAACAGGGCCCGACAGAGCCCGACAGAGCCCGACAGAGCCCGACAGAGCCCGACAGGGCCCGACAGAGCCCGACAGAGCCCGACAGGGCCCGACAGGGCCCGACAGAGCCCGACACGGCCCGACAGAGCCCGACAGAGCCCAGTAGAGCCCAGTAGAGCCCGACAGAGCCCGACAGAGCCCGAGAGAGCCCGACAGGGCCCGACAGAGCCCAGTAGAGCCCAGTAGAGCCCGACAGGGCCCGAGAGGGCCCGACAGGGCCCAGTAGAGCCCGACAGAGCCCGACAGAGCCCGACAGAGCCCGACAGGGCCTGACAGGGCCCGACAGAGCCCGACAGAGCCCGACAGGGCCCGACAGGGCCCGACAGGGCCCAGTAGAGCCCGACAGAGCCCAACAGGGCCCGACAGAGCCCGACAGAGCCCGACAGGGCCCGACAGAGCCCGACAGAGCCCGACAGGGCCCAGTAGAGCCCGACAGAGCCCGACAGAGCCCGACAGAGCCCGACAGGGCCCGACAGGGCCCGACAGAGCCCGACAGGGCCCGACAGAGCCCGACAGAGCCCGACAGGGCCCCACAGAGCCCGACAGAGCCCGACAGGGCCCAGTAGAGCCCGACAGAGCCCGACAGAGCCCGACAGAGCCCGACAGAGCCCCGTAGAGCCCGACAGAGCCCGACAGAGCCCGACAGAGCCCGACAGGGCCCGACAGAGCCCGACAGAGCCCGACAGGGCCCGACAGAGCCCGACAGGGCCCAGGAGAGCCCGACAGAGCCCGACAGAGCCCGACAGGGCCCGACAGGGCCCGACAGGGCCCAGTAGAGCCCGACAGAGCCCGACAGAGCCCAGTAGAGCCCAGTAGAGCCCGACAGAGCCCGACAGAGCCCGACAGAGCCCGACAGGGCCCGACAGAGCCCAGTAGAGCCCAGTAGAGCCCGACAGGGCCCGACAGGGCCCGACAGGGCCCAGTAGAGCCCGACAGAGCCCGACAGAACCCGACAGAGCCCGACAGGGCCCGACAGGGCCCGACAGAGCCCGACAGGGCCCAGTAGAGCCCGACAGAGCCCGACAGGGCCCGACAGGGCCCGACAGGGCCCGACAGAGCCCGACAGAGCCCGACAGGGCCCGACAGGGCCCGACAGAGCCCGACAGGGCCCGACAGAGCCCGACAGAGCCCAGTAGAGCCCAGTAGAGCCCGACAGAGCCCGACAGAGCCCGACAGAGCCCAACAGGGCCCGACAGAGCCCAGTAGAGCCCAGTAGAGCCCGACAGAGCCCGACAGAGCCTGACAGAGCCCGACAGGGCCCGACAGGGCCCGACAGAGCCCGACAGAGCCCGACAGGGACCAGTAGAGCCCGACAGAGCCCGACAGAGCCCGACAGGGCCCGACAGGGCCCGACAGGGCCCAGTAGAGCCCGACAGAGCCCAACAGGGCCCGACAGAGCCTGACAGGGCCCGACAGAGCCCGACAGAGCCCGACAGGGCCCAGTAGAGCCCGACAGAGCCCGACAGAGCCCGACAGAGCCCGACAGGGCCCCACAGAGCCCGACAGAGCCCGACAGGGCCCAGTAGAGCCCGACAGAGCCCGACAGAGCCCGACAGAGCCCGACAGAGCCCAGTAGAGCCCGACAGAGCCCGACAGAGCCCGACAGAGCCCGACAGGGCCCGACAGAGCCCGACAGGGCCCGACAGGGCCCGACAGAGCCCGACAGAGCCCGACAGGGCCCGACAGAGCCCGACAGGGCCCAGTAGAGCCCGACAGAGCCCGACAGAGCCCGACAGGGCCCGACAGGGCCCGACAGGGCCCAGTAGAGCCCGACAGAGCCCGACAGAGCCTAGTAGAGCCCAGTAGAGCCCGACAGAGCCCGACAGAGCCCGACAGAGCCCGACAGGGCCCGACAGAGCCCAGTAGAGCCCAGTAGAGCCCGACAGGGCCCGACAGGGCCCGACAGGGCCCAGTCGAGCCCGACAGAGCCCGACAGAGCCTGACAGGGCCCGACAGAGCCCGACAGGGCCCAGTAGAGCCCGACAGAGCCCGACAGAGCCCGACAGGGCCCGACAGGGCCCGACAGGGCCCAGTAGAGCCCGACAGAGCCCAACAGGGCCCGACAGAGCCCGACAGAGCCCGACAGGGCCCGACAGAGCCCGACAGAGCCCGACAGGGCCCCACAGAGCCCGACAGAGCCCAGTAGAGCCCGACAGAGCCCGTCAGGGCCCGACAGGGCCCGACAGGGCCCAGTAGAGCCCGACAGAGCCCGACAGAGCCCAGTAGAGCCCGACAGAGCCGAGAGGGCCCGACAGAGCCCGACAGAGCCCGACAGAGCCCGACAGGGCCCGACAGAGCCCGACAGAGCCCGACAGAGACCGACAGGGCCCAGTAGAGCCCGACAGAGCCCGACAGAGCCCGACAGCGCCCGACAGGGCCCAGTAGAGCCCGACAGAGCCCGACAGAGCCCGACAGAACCCGACAGAGCCCGACAGAGCCCGACAGGGCCCGACAGAGCCCGACAGAGCCCGACAGAGCCCGACAGGGACCGACAGGGCCCGACAGGGCCCGACAGAGCCCGACAGGGCCCGACAGAGCCCGACAGGGCCCAGTAGAGCCCGACAGAGCCCGACAGAGCCCGACAGGGCCCGAGAGGGCCCGACAGGGCCCAGTAGAGCCCGACAGAGCCCGACAGAGCCCGACAGAGCCCGACAGGGCCCGACAGGGCCCGACAGAGCCCGACAGAGCCCGACAGGGCCCGACAGAGCCCGACAGGGCCCAGTAGAGCCCGACAGAGCCCGACAGAGCCCGACAGGGCCCGACAGGGCCCGACAGGGCCCAGTAGAGCCCGACAGAGCCCGACAGAGCCCAGTAGAGCCCAGTAGAGCCCGACAGAGCCCGACAGAGCCCGACAGAGCCCGACAGGGCCCGACAGAGCCCAGTAGAGCCCAGTAGAGCCCAACAGGGCCCGACAGAGCCTGACAGAGCCCGACAGGGCCCGACAGGGCCCGACAGAGCCCGACAGAGCCCGACAGGGCCCAGTAGAGCCCGACAGAGCCCGACAGAGCCCGACAGGGCCCGACAGGGCCCGACAGGGCCCAGTAGAGCCCGACAGAGCCCAACAGGGCCCGACAGAGCCCGACAGAGCCCGACAGGGCCCGACAGAGCCCGACAGAGCCCGACAGGGCCCAGTAGAGCCCGACAGAGCCCGACAGAGCCCGACAGAGCCCGACAGGGCCCGACAGAGCCCGACAGAGCCCGACAGGGCCCGACAGGGCCCGACAGAGCCCGACAGGGCCCGACAGAGCCCGACAGAGCCCAGTAGAGCCCAGTAGAGCCCGACAGAGCCCGACAGAGCCCGACAGAGCCCGACAGGGCCCGACAGAGCCCAGTAGAGCCCAGTAGAGCCCGACAGGGCCCGACAGGGCCCGACAGGGCCCAGTAGAGCCCGACAGAGCCCGACAGAGCCCGACAGGGCCCGACAGGGCCCGACAGAGCCCGACAGAGCCCGACAGGGCCCAGTAGAGCCCGACAGAGCCCGACAGAGCCCGACAGGGCCCGACAGGGCCCGACAGGGCCCAGTAGAGCCCGACAGAGCCCAACAGGGCCCGACAGAGCCCGACAGAGCCCGACAGGGCCCGACAGAGCCCGACAGAGCCCGACAGGGCCCAGTAGAGCCCGACAGAGCCCGACAGAGCCCGACAGAGCCCGACAGGGCCCGACAGAGCCCGACAGAGCCCGACAGGGACCGACAGGGCCCGACAGGGCCCGACAGAGCCCGACAGGGCCCAGTAGAGCCCGACAGAGCCCGACAGGGCCCAGTAGAGCCCGACAGAGCCCGACAGAGCCCGACAGGGCCCGACAGGGCCCGACAGGGCCCAGTAGAGCCCGACAGAGCCCAACAAGGCCCGACAGAGCCCGACAGGGCCCGACAGGGCCCAGTAGAGCCCGACAGAGCCCGACAGAGCCCGACAGAGCCCGATAGAGCCCGACAGGGCCCGACAGAGCCCGACAGAGCCCGACAGGGCCCAGTAGAGCCCGACAGAGCCCGACAGAGCCCGACAGAGCCCGACAGGGCCCGACAGAGCCCGACAGAGCCCGACAGGGCCCGACAGAGCCCGACAGGGCCCGACAGAGCCCGACAGAGCCCGACAGAGCCCGACAGGGCCCCACAGAGCCCGACAGAGCCCGACAGGGCCCCACAGAGCCCGACAGAGCCCGACAGAGCCCGACAGAGCCCAGTAGAGCCCGACAGAGCCCGACAGAGCCCGACAGAGCCCGACAGGGCCCGACAGAGCCCGACAGGGCCCGACAGGGCCCGACAGAGCCCGACAGAGCCCGACAGGGCCCGACAGAGCCCGACAGGGCCCAGTAGAGCCCGACAGAGCCCGACAGAGCCCGACAGGGCCCGACAGGGCCCGACAGGGCCCAGTAGAGCCCGACAGAGCCCGACAGAGCCCAGTAGAGCCCAGTAGAGCCCGACAGAGCCCGACAGAGCCCGACAGAGCCCGACAGGGCCCGACAGAGCCCAGTAGAGCCCGACAGGGCCCGACAGGGCCCGACAGGGCCCAGTAGAGCCCGACAGAGCCCGACAGAACCCGACAGAGCCCGACAGGGCCCGACAGGGCCCGACAGAGCCCGACAGGGCACAGTAGAGCCCGACAGGGCCCGACAGGGCCCGACAGGGCCCAGTAGAGCCCGACAGAGCCCGACAGAGCCTGACAGAGCCCGACAGGGCCCGACAGGGCCCGACAGAGCCCGACAGAGCCCGACAGGGACCAGTAGAGCCCGACAGAGCCCGACAGAGCCCGACAGGGCCCGACAGGGCCCGACAGGGCCCAGTAGAGCCCGACAGAGCCCAACAGGGCCCGACAGAGCCTGACAGAGCCCGACAGGGCCCGACAGAGCCCGACAGAGCCCGACAGGGCCCAGTAGAGCCCGACAGAGCCCGACAGAGCCCGACAGAGCCCGACAGGGCCCCACAGAGCCCGACAGAGCCCGACAAGGCCCGACAGGGCCCGACAGAGCCCGACAGGGCCCGACAGAGCCCGACAGAGCCCGACAGAGCCCAGTAGAGCCCGACAGAGCCCGACAGAGCCCGACAGAGCCCGACAGGGCCCGACAGAGCCCGACAGAGCCCGACAGGGCCCAGTAGAGCCCGACAGAGCCCGACAGAGCGCGACAGAGCCCGACAGGGCCCGACAGAGCCCGACAGAGCCCGACAGGGCCCGACAGAGCCCGACAGAGCCCGACAGGGCCCAGTAGAGCCCGACAGAGCCCGACAGAGCCCGACAGAGCCCGACAGGGCCCGACAGAACCCGACAGAGCCCGACAGGGCCCGACAGGGCCCGACAGAGCCCGACAGGGCCCGACAGAGCCCGACAGAGCCCAGTAGAGCCCAGTAGAGCCCGACAGAGCCCGACAGGGCCCGACAGGGCCCGACAGAGCCCAGTAGAGCCCAGTAGAGCCCGACAGGGCCCGACAGGGCCCGACAGGGCCCAGTAGAGCCCGACAGAGCCCGACAGAGCCTGACAGAGCCCGACAGGGCCCGACAGGGCCCGACAGAGCCCGACAGAGCCCGACAGGGCCCAGTAGAGCCCGACAGAGCCCGACAGAGCCCGACAGGGCCCGACAGGGCCCGACAGGGCCCAGTAGAGCCCGACAGAGCCCAACAGGGCCCGACAGAGCCCGACAGAGCCCGACAGGGCCCGACAGAGCCCGACAGAGCCCGACAGGGCCCAGTAGAGCCCGACAGAGCCCGACAGAGCCCGACAGAGCCCGACAGGGCCCGACAGAGCCCGACAGAGCCCGACAGGGCCCGACAGGGCCCGACAGAGCCCGACAGGGCCCGACAGAGCCCGACAGAGCCCGACAGAGCCCGACAGGGCCACACAGAGCCCGACAGAGCCCGACAGGGCCCAGTAGAGCCCGACAGAGCCCGACAGAGCCCGACAGAGCCCGACAGAGCCCAGTAGAGCCCGACAGAGCCCGACAAAGCCCGACAGAGCCCGACAGGGCCCGACAGAGCCCGACAGGGCCCGACAGGGCCCGACAGAGCCCGACAGAGCCCGACAGGGCCCGACAGAGCCCGACAGGGCCCAGTAGAGCCCGACAGAGCCCGACAGAGCCCGACAGGGCCCGACAGGGCCCGACAGGGCCCAGTAGAGCCCGACAGAGCCCGACAGAGCCCAGTAGAGCCCAGTAGAGCCCGACAGAGCCCGACAGAGCCCGACAGAGCCCGACAGGGCCCGACAGAGCCCAGTAGAGCCCAGTAGAGCCCGACAGGGCCCGACAGGGCCCGACAGGGCCCAGTAGAGCCCGACAGAGCCCGACAGAACCCGACAGAGCCCGACAGGGCCCGACAGGGCCCGACAGAGCCCGACAGAGCCCAGTAGAGCCCGACAGAGCCCGACAGAGCCCGACAGGGCCCGACAGGGCCCGACAGGGCCCGACAGAGCCCGACAGAGCCCGACAGGGCCCGACAGAGCCCGACAGGGCCCGACAGAGCCCGACAGAGCCCAGTAGAGCCCAGTAGAGCCCGACAGAGCCCGACAGAGCCCGACAGAGCCCGACAGGGCCCAGTAGAGCCCGACAGAGCCCGACAGAGCCTGACAGAGCCCGACAGGGCCCGACAGGGCCCGACAGAGCCCGACAGAGCCCGACAGGGACCAGTAGAGCCCGACAGAGCCCGACAGAGCCCGACAGGGCCCGACAGGGCCCGACAGAGCACGACAGAGCCCGACAGGGACCAGTAGAGCCCGACAGGGACCAGTAGAGCCCGACAGAGCCCGACAGAGCCCGACAGAGCCCAACAGGGCCCGACAGAGCCCAGTAGAGCCCGACAGGGCCCGACAGAGCCCGACAGAGCCCGACAGGGCCCAGTAGAGCCCGACAGAGCCCGACAGAGCCCGACAGAGCCCGACAGGGCCCGACAGAGCCCGACAGAGCCCGACAGGGCCCGACAGGGCCCGACAGAGCCCGACAGGGCCCGACAGAGCCCGACAGAGCCCGACAGAGCCCGACAGGGCCCCACAGAGCCCGACAGAGCCCGACAGGGCCCAGTAGAGCCCGACAGAGCCCGACAGAGCCCGACAGAGCCCAGTAGAGCCCGACAGAGCCCGACAGAGCCCGACAGGGCCCGACAGGGACCGACAGAGCCCGACAGAGCCCGACAGGGCCCGACAGAACCCGACAGGGCCCAGTAGAGCCCGACAGAGCCCGACAGAGCCCGACAGGGCCCGACAGGGCCCGACAGAGCCCGACAGGGCCCGACAGAGCCCGACAGAGCCCAGTAGAGCCCAGTAGAGCCCGACAGAGCCCGACAGAGCCCGACAGGGCCCGACAGAGCCCAGTAGAGCCCAGTAGAGCCCGACAGGGCCCGACAGGGCCCGACAGGGCCCAGTAGAGCCCGACAGAGCCCGACAGAGCCTGACAGAGCCCGACAGGGCCCGACAGGGCCCGACAGAGCCCGACAGAGCCCGACAGGGCCCAGTAGAGCCCGACAGAGCCCGACAGAGCCCGACAGGGCCCGACAGGGCCCGACAGGGCCCAGTAGAGCCCGACAGAGCCTAACAGGGCCCGACAGAGCCCGACAGAGCCCGACAGGGCCCGACAGAGCCCGACAGAGCCCGACAGGGCCCAGTAGAGCCCGACAGAGCCCGACAGAGCCCGACAGAGCCCGACAGGGCCCGACAGAGCCCGACAGAGCCCGACAGGGCCCGACAGGGCCCGACAGAGCCCGACAGGGCCCGACAGAGCCCGACAGAGCCCGACAGGGCCCCACAGAGCCCGACAGAGCCCGACAGGGCCCAGTAGAGCCCGACAGAGCCCGACAGAGCCCGACAGAGCCCGACAGAGCCCAGTAGAGCCCGACAGAGCCCGACAGAGCCCGACAGAGCCCGACAGGGCCCGACAGAGCCCGACAGGGCCCGACAGGGCCCGACAGAGCCCGACAGAGCCCGACAGGGCCCGACAGAGCCCGACAGGGCCCAGTAGAGCCCGACAGAGCCCGACAGAGCCCGACAGGGCCCGACAGGGCCCGACAGGGCCCAGTAGAGCCCGACAGAGCCCGACAGAGCCCAGTAGAGCCCAGTAGAGCCCGACAGAGCCCGACAGAGCCCGACAGAGCCCGACAGGGCCCGACAGAGCCCAGTAGAGCCCAGTAGAGCCCGACAGGGCCCGACAGGGCCCGACAGGGCCCAGTAGAGCCCGACAGAGCCCGACAGAACCCGACAGAGCCCGACAGGGCCCGACAGGGCCCGACAGAGCCCGACAGAGCCCAGTAGAGCCCGACAGAGCCCGACAGAGCCCGACAGGGCCCGACAGGGCCCGACAGGGCCCGACAGGGCCCGACAGAGCCCGACAGAGCCCGACAGGCCCCAGTAGAGCCCGACAGAGCCCGACAGAGCCCGACAGAGCCCGACAGGGCCCGACAGAGCCCGACAGAGCCCGACAGGGCCCGACAGGGCCCGACAGAGCCCGACAGGGCCCGACAGAGCCCGACAGAGCCCGACAGGGCCCCACAGAGCCCGACAGAGCCCGACAGGGCCCAGTAGAGCCCGACAGAGCCCGACAGAGCCCGACAGAGCCCAGTAGAGCCCGACAGAGCCCGACAGAGCCCGACAGAGCCCGACAGGGCCCGACAGGGCCCGACAGAGCCCGACAGAGCCCGACAGGGCCCAGTAGAGCCCGACAGAGCCCGACAGAGCCCGACAGAGCCCAGTAGAGCCCGACAGAGCCCGACAGAGCCTGACAGGGCCCGACAGGGCCCAGTAGAGCCCGACAGAGCCCGACAGAGCCCGACAGAGCCCGACAGGGCCCGACAGGGCCCGACAGGGCCCAGTAGAGCCCGACAGAGCCCGACAGAGCCCGACAGAGCCCGACAGGGCCCGACAGAGCCCGACAGGGCCCGAGAGAGCCCGACAGAGCCCGACAGGGCCCGACAGGGCCCAGTAGAGCCCGATAGAGCCCGACAGAGCGCGATAGAGCCCGACAGAGCCCGACAGAGCCCAACAGTGCCCCACAGAGCCCGACAGAGCCCGACAGGGCCCAGTAGAGCCCAGTAGAACCCGACAGAGCCCAGTAGAGCCCGACAGAGCCCGACAGAGCCTGACAGAGCCCGACAGAGCCCGACAGGGCCCGAGAGAGCCCGACAGAGCCCGACAGGGCCCGACAGAGCCCGACAGGGCCCAGTAGAGCCCGACAGAGCCCGACAGAGCCCAGTAGAGCCCGACCGAGCCGAGAGGGCCCGACAGAGCCCGACAGGGCCCGACAGAGCCCGACAGAGCCCATTAGAGCCCGACAGAGCCCAGTAGAGCCAGACAGAGCCCGACAGAGCCCGACAGAGCCCGACAGGGCCCCGTAGAGCCCGACAGAGCCCGACAGAGCCCGACAGAGCCCGACAGGGCCCGACAGAGCCCGACAGAGCCCGACAGAGCCCGACAGCGCCCGACAGGGCCCAGTAGAGCCCGACAGAGCCCGACAGAGCCCGACAGGGCCCGACAGAGCCCGACAGAGCCCGACAGAGCCCGACAGGGACCGACAGGGCCCAGTAGAGCCCGACAGAGCCCGACAGGGCCCGACAGAGCCCGACAGAGCCCGACAGAGCCCGACAGGGCCCGACAGAGCCCGACAGGGCCCGACAGGGCCCGACAGAGCCCGACAGGGCCCGACAGAGCCCGACAGAGCCCGACAGAGCCCGACAGGGCCCGACAGAGCCCGACAGAGCCCGACAGGGCCCAGTAGAGCCTGACAGAGCCCGACAGAGCCCGACAGAGCCCGACAGGGCCCAGTAGAGCCCGACAGAGCCCGACAGAGCCCGACAGGGCCCGACAGGGCCCGACAGAGCCCGACAGGGCCCGACAGGGCCCGACAGAGCCCGACAGAGCCCGACAGGGCCCGACAGAGCCCGACAGGGCCCAGTAGAGCCCGACAGAGCCCGACAGAGCCCGACAGGGCCCGACAGGGCCCAACAGGGCCCAGTAGAGCCCGACAGAGCCCAGTAGAGCACAGTAGAGCCCGACAGAGCCCGACAGAGCCCGACAGACCCCGACAGAGCCCGACAGGGCCCGACAGAGCCCGACAGGGCCCGACAGGGCCCGACAGGGCCCAGTAGAGCCCGAAAGAGCCAGACAGAGCCCAGTAGAGCCCAGTAGAGCCCGACAGGGCCCGACAGGGCCCGACAGGGCCCAGTAGAGCCCGACAGAGCCCGACAGAGCCTGACAGAGCCCGACAGGGCCCGACAGGGCCCGACAGAGCCCGACAGAGCCCGACAGGGCCCAGTAGAGCCCGACAGAGCCCGACAGAGCCCGACAGAGCCCGACAGGGCCCGACAGGGCCCAGTAGAGCCCGATAGAGCCCGACAGAGCCCGACAGAGCCCGACAGAACCCGACAGAGCCCGACAGGGCCCGACAGGGCCCGACAGGGCCCGACAGGGCCCGATAGAGCCCGACAGGGCCCGACAGAGCCCGACAGAGCCCGACAGAGCCCGACAGGGCCCAGTAGAGCCCGACAGAGCCCGACAGAGCCCGACAGAGCCCCACAGAGCCCGACAGAGCCCGACAGAGCCCGACAGGGCCCGACAGGGCCCGACAGAGCCCGACAGAGCCCGACAGGGCCCAGTAGAGCCCGACAGAGCCCGACAGAGCCCAGTAGAGCCCGACAGAGCCTGACAGAGCCCGACAGGGCCCGACAGGGCCCGACAGAGCCCGACAGAGCCCGACAGGGCCCGACAGGGCCCGACAGAGCCCAGTAGAGCCCGACAGAGCCCGACAGAGCCCGACAGAGCCCGACAGGGCCCGACAGAGCCCGACAGAGCCCGACAGGGACCGACAGGGCCCAGTAGAGCCCGACAGAGCCTGACAGAGCCCGACAGAGCCCGACAGGGCCCGACAGAGCCCGACAGAGCCCGACAGAGCCCGACAGGGCCCAGTAGAGCCCGACAGAGCCCGACAGAGCCCGACAGAGCCCGACAGGGACCGACAGAGCCCGACAGGGCCCGACAGGGCCCGACAGAGCCCGACAGCGCCCGACAGGGCCCGACAGAGCCCGACAGAGCCCGACAGGGCCCGACAGGGCCCGACAGGGCCAGAGTAGAGCCCGACAGAGCCCGACAGGGCCCGACAGAGCCCGACAGAGCCCGACAGAGCCCGACAGAGCCCGACAGGGCCCAGTAGAGCCCGACAGAGCCCAGTAGAGCCCAGTAGAGCCCGACAGAGCCCGACAGAGCCCGACAGAGCCCGACAGGGCCCGACAGGGCCCGACAGGGCCCAGTAGAGCCCGACAGAGCCCAACAGGGCCCGACAGAGCCCGACAGAGCCCGACAGGGCCCGACAGAGCCCGACAGAGCCCGACAGAGCCCGACAGGGCCCCACAGAGCCCGACAGAGCCCAGTAGAGCCCGACAGAGCCTGTCAGGGCCCGACAGGACCCAGTAGAGCCCGACAGAGCCCGACAGAGCCCGACAGAGCCCAGTAGAGCCCGACAGAGCCGAGAGGGCCCGACAGAGCCCGACAGAGCCCGACAGAGCCCGACAGAGCCCGACAGGGCCCGACAGAGCCCGACAGAGCCCGACAGAGCCCGACAGAGCCCGACAGGGCCCAGTAGAGCCCGACAGAGCCCGACCGAGCCCGACAGAGCCCGACAGGACCCAGTAGAGCCCGACAGAGCCCGACAGAGCCCGACAGAGCCCGACAGGGCCCGACAGAGCCCGACAGAGCCCGACAGCGCCCGACAGGGCCCAGTAGAGCCCGACAGAGCCCGACAGAGCCCGACAGAGCCCGACAGGGCCCGACAGAGCCCGACAGAGCCCGACAGGGACCGACAGGGCCCGACAGAGCCCGACAGAGCCCGACAGGGCCCGACAGGGCCCGACAGAGCCTGACAGGGCCCGACAGAGCCCGACAGAGCCCGACAGGGCCCGACAGAGCCCGACAGAGCCCGACAGGGCCCGACAGAGCCCAGTAGAGCCCAGTAGAGCCCGACAGGGCCCGACAGGGCCCGACAGGGCCCAGTAGAGCCCGACAGAGCCCGACAGAGCCTGACAGAGCCCGACAGGGCCCGACAGGGCCTGACAGAGCCCGACAGAGCCCGACAGGGCCCAGTAGAGCCCGACAGAGCCCGACAGAGCCCGACAGAGCCCGACAGGGCCCGACAGGGCCCGACAGGGCCCAGTAGAGCCCGACAGAGCCCTACAGGGCCCGAGAGAGCCCGACAGAGCCCGACAGGGCCCGACAGAGCCCGACAGAGCCCGACAGGGCCCAGTAGAGCCCGACAGAGCCCGACAGAGCCCGACAGAGCCCGACAGGGCCCGACAGAGCCCGACAGAGCCCGACAGGGCCCGACAGAGCCCGACAGAGCCCGACAGAGCCCGACAGGGCCCCACAGAGCCCGACAGAGCCCGACAGGGCCCAGTAGAGCCCGACAGAGCCCGACAGAGCCCAGTAGAGCCCGACAGAGCCCGACAGAGCCCGACAGAGCCCGACAGGGCCCGACAGGGCCCGACAGAGCCCGACAGAGCCCGACAGGGCCCAGTAGAGCCCGACAGAGCCCGACAGAGCCCGACAGAGCCCGACAGAGGCCAGTAGAGCCCGACAGAGCCCGACAGAGCCTGACAGGGCCCGACAGGGCCCGACAGAGCCCGACAGAGCCCGACAGGGCCCGACAGAGCCCAGTAGAGCCCGACAGAGCCCGACAGAGCCCGACAGAGCCCGACAGGGCCCGACAGGGCCCGACAGGGCCCAGTAGAGCCCGACAGAGCCCGACAGAGCCCGACAGAGCCCGACAGGGCCCGACAGAGCCCGACAGGGCCCGACAGAGCCCGACAGAGCCCGACAGGGCCCGACAGGGCCCAGTAGAGCCCGATAGAGCCCGACAGAGCCCGATAGAGCCCGACAGAGCCCGACAGAGCCCGACAGGGCCCCATAGAGCCCGACAGAGCCCGACAGGGCCCAGTAGAGCCCGACAGAGCCCGACAGAGCCCGACAGAGCCCAGTAGAGCCCGACAGAGCCCGACAGAGCCCGACAGAGCCCGACAGGGCCCGACAGGGCCCGACAGAGCCCGACAGGGCCCGACAGAGCCCGACAGGGCCCAGTAGAGCCCGACAGAGCCCGACAGAGCCCGACAGAGCCCAGCAGAGCCCGACAGAGCCCGACAGAGCACGACAGGGCCCGACAGGGCCCGACAGAGCCCAGTAGAGCCCGACAGAGCCCGACAGAGCCCGACAGAGCCCGACAGGGCCCGACAGAGCCCGACAGAGCCCGACAGGGACCGACAGGGCCCAGTAGAGCCCGACAGAGCCCGACAGGGACCGACAGAGCCCGACAGAGCCCGACAGGGCCCGACAGAGCCCGACAGAGCCCGACAGAGCCCGACAGGGCCCGACAGGGCCCGACAGAGCCCGACAGGGCCCGACAGAGCCCAGTAGAGCCCGACAGAGCCCGACAGAGCCCGACAGAGCCCGACAGGGCCCGACAGAGCCCGACAGGGCCCGACAGGGCCCGACAGAGCCCGACAGGGCCCGACAGAGCCCGACAGGGCCCAGTAGAGCCCGACAGAGCCCGACAGAGCCCGACAGGGCCCGACAGGGCCCGACAGGGCCCAGTAGAGCCCGACAGAGCCCGACAGAGCCCGACAGAGCCCGACAGGGCCCGACAGAGCCCAGTAGAGCCCAGTAGAGCCCGACAGGGCCCGACAGGGCCCGACAGGGCCCAGTAGAGCCCGACAGAGCCCGACAGAGCCTGACAGAGCCCGACAGGGCCCGACAGGGCCTGACAGAGCCCGACAGAGCCCGACAGGGCCCAGTAGAGCCCGACAGAGCCCGACAGAGCCCGACAGAGCCCGACAGGGCCCGACAGGGCCCGACAGGGCCCAGTAGAGCCCGACAGAGCCCTACAGGGCCCGAGAGAGCCCGACAGAGCCCGACAGGGCCCGACAGAGCCCGACAGAGCCCGACAGGGCCCAGTAGAGCCCGACAGAGCCCGACAGAGCCCGACAGAGCCCGACAGAGCCCGACAGGGCCCGACAGAGCCCGACAGAGCCCGACAGAGCCCGACAGGGCCCCACAGAGCCCGACAGAGCCCGACAGGGCCCAGTAGAGCCCGACAGAGCCCGACAGAGCCCGATAGAGCCCGACAGAGCCCAGTAGAGCCCGACAGAGCCCGACAGAGCCCGACAGGGCCCGACAGGGCCCGACAGAGCCCGACAGAGCCCGACAGGGCCCAGTAGAGCTCGACAGAGCCCGACAGAGCCCGACAGAGCCCGACAGAGCCCAGTAGAGCCCGACAGAGCCCGACAGAGCCCGACAGAGCCCGACAGGGCCCGACAGAGCCCGACAGAGCCCGACAGCGCCCGACAGGGACCGACAGGGCCCGACAGAGCCCGACAGAGCCCGACAGGGCCCGACAGGGCCCGACAGAGCCTGACAGGGCCCGACAGGGCCCGACAGAGCCCGACAGAGCCCGACAGGGCCCGACAGAGCCCAGTAGAGCCCGACAGAGCCCGACAGAGCCCGACAGAGCCCGACAGGGCCCGACAGGGCCCGACAGGGCCCAGTAGAGCCCGACAGAGCCCGACAGAGCCCGACAGAGCCCGACAGGGCCCGACAGAGCCCGACAGGGCCCGACAGAGCCCGACAGAGCCCGACAGGGCCCGACAGGGCCCGACAGAGCCCGACAGGGCCCGACAGGGCCCAGTAGAGCCCGATAGAGCCCGACAGAGCCCGATAGAGCCCGACAGAGCCCGACAGAGCCCGACAGGGCCCCATAGAGCCCGACAGAGCCCGACAGGGCCCAGTAGAGCCCGACAGAGCCCGACAGTGCCCGACAGAGCCCGACAGAGCCCAGTAGAGCCCGACAGAGCCCGACCGAGCCCGACAGAGCCCGATAGGACCCAGTAGAGCCCGACAGAGCCCGACAGAGCCCGACAGAGCCCGACAGGGCCCGACAGAGCCCGACAGAGCCCGACAGCGCCCGACAGGGACCGACAGGGCCCGACAGAGCCCGACAGAGCCCGACAGGGCCCGACAGGGCCCGACAGAGCCTGACAGGGCCCGACAGAGCCCGACAGAGCCCGACAGGGCCCGACAGAGCCCGACAGAGCCCGACAGGGCCTGACAGGGCCCGACAGAGCCCGACAGGGCCCGACAGGGCCCGACAGAGCCCGACAGAGCCCGACAGGGCCCGACAGAGCCCGAGAGGGCCCAGTAGAGCCCGACAGAGCCCGACAGAGCCCGACAGGGCCCGACAGGGCCCGACAGGGCCCAGTAGAGCCCGACAGAGCCCGACAGAGCCCGACAGGGCCCGACAGGGCCCGACAGAGCCCAGTACAGCCCGACAGAGCCCGACAGAGCCCGACAGAGCCCGACAGGGCCCGACAGAGCCCGACAGGGCCCGACAGGGCCCGACAGAGCCCGACAGAGCCCGACAGGGCCCGACAGAGCCCGACAGGGCCCAGTAGAGCCCGACAGAGCCCGACAGAGCCCGACAGGGCCCGACAGGGCCCGACAGGGCCCAGTAAAGCCCGACAGAGCCCGACAGAGCCCAGTAGAGCCCAGTAGAGCCCGACAGAGCCCGACAGAGCCCGACAGAGCCCGACAGGGCCCGACAGAGCCCAGTAGAGCCCAGTAGAGCCCGACAGGGCCCGACAGGGCCCGACAGGGCCCAGTAGAGCCCGACAGAGCCCGACAGAGCCTGACAGAGCCCGACAGGGCCCGACAGGGCCTGACAGAGCCCGACAGAGCCCGACAGGGCCCAGTAGAGCCCGACAGAGCCCGACAGAGCCCGACAGAGCCCGACAGGGCCCGACAGGGCCCGACAGGGCCCAGTAGAGCCCGACAGAGCCCTACAGGGACCGACAGAGCCCGACAGAGCCCGACAGGGCCCGACAGAGCCCGACAGAGCCCGACAGGGCCCAGTAGAGCCCGACAGAGCCCGACAGAGCCCGACAGAGCCCGACAGGGCCCGACAGAGCCCGACAGAGCCCGACAGGGCCCGACAGAGCCCGACAGGGCCCGACAGAGCCCGACAGAGCCCGACAGGGCCCCACAGAGCCCGACAGAGCCCGACAGGGCCCAGTAGAGCCCGACAGAGCCCGACAGAGCCCAGTAGAGCCCGACAGAGCCCGACAGAGCCCGACAGAGCCCGACAGGGCCCGACAGGGCCCGACAGAGCCCGACAGAGCCCGACAGGGCCCAGTAGAGCCCGGACAGAGCCCGACAGAGCCCGACAGAGCCCGACAGAGGCCAGTAGAGCCCGACAGAGCCCGACAGAGCCTGACAGGGCCCGACAGGGCCCGACAGAGCCCGACAGAGCCCGACAGGGCCCGACAGAGCCCAGTAGAGCCCGACAGAGCCCGACAGAGCCCGACAGAGCCCGACAGGGTCCGACAGGGCCCGATAGAGCCCGACAGAGCCCGACAGAGCCCGACAGAGCCCGACAGGGCCCGACAGAGCCCGACAGGGCCCGACAGAGCCCGACAGAGCCGACAGGGCCCGACAGGGCCCAGTAGAGCCCGATAGAGCCCGACAGAGCCCGATAGAGCCCGACAGAGCCCGACAGAGCCCGACAGGGCCCCATAGAGCCCGACAGAGCCCGACAGGGCCCAGTAGAGCCCGACAGAGCCCGACAGAGCCCGACAGAGCCAGTAGAGCCCGACAGAGCCCGACAGAGCCCGACAGAGCCGACAGGGCCCGACAGGGCCCGACAGAGCCCGACAGGCCCCGACAGAGCCCGACAGGGCCCAGTAGAGCCCGACAGAGCCCGACAGAGCCCGACAGAGCCCAGCAGAGCCCGACAGAGCCCGACAGAGCACGACAGGGCCCGACAGGGCCCGACAGAGCCCAGTAGAGCCCGACAGAGCCCGACAGAGCCCGACAGAGCCCGACAGGGCCCGACAGAGCCCGACAGAGCCCGACAGGGACCGACAGGGCCCAGTAGAGCCCGACAGAGCCCGACAGGGACCGACAGAGCCCGACAGAGCCCGACAGGGCCCGACAGAGCCGACAGAGCCCGACAGAGCCCGACAGGGCCCGACAGGGCCCGACAGAGCCCGACAGGGCCCGACAGAGCCGACAGGGCCCGACAGAGCCCAGTAGAGCCCGACAGAGCCCGACAGAGCCCGACAGAGCCCGACAGGGCCCGACAGAGCCCGACAGGGCCCGACAGGGCCCGACAGAGCCCGACAGGGCCCGACAGAGCCCGACAGGGCCCAGTAGAGCCCGACAGAGCCCGACAGAGCCCGACAGGGCCCGACAGGGCCCGACAGGGCCCAGTAGAGCCCGACAGAGCCGACAGAGCCCGACAGACCCCGACAGGGCCCGACAGAGCCCAGTAGAGCCCAGTAGAGCCCGACAGGGCCCGACAGGGCCCGACAGGGCCCAGTAGAGCCCGACAGAGCCCGACAGAGCCTGACAGAGCCCGACAGGCCCGACAGGGCCTGACAGAGCCCGACAGAGCCCGACAGGGCCCAGTAGAGCCGACAGAGCCCGACAGAGCCCGACAGAGCCCGACAGGCCCGACAGGGCCCGACAGGGCCCAGTAGAGCCCGACAGAGCCCTACAGGGCCCGAGAGAGCCCGACAGAGCCCGACAGGGCCCGACAGAGCCCGACAGAGCCCGACAGGGACCCAGTAGAGCCCGACAGAGCCCGACAGAGCCCGACAGAGCCCGACAGGGCCCGACAGAGCCCGACAGAGCCCGACAGGGCCCGACAGAGCCCGACAGAGCCCGACAGAGCCCCACAGAGCCCGACAGAGCCCGACAGGGCCCAGTAGAGCCCGACAGAGCCCGACAGAGCCCGATAGAGCCCGACAGAGCCCAGTAGAGCCCGACAGAGCCCGACAGAGCCCGACAGAGCCCGACAGGGCCCGACAGGGCCCGACAGAGCCCGACAGAGCCCGACAGGGCCCAGTAGAGCTCGACAGAGCCCGACAGAGCCCGACAGAGCCCGACAGAGCCCAGTAGAGCCCGACAGAGCCCGACAGAGCCTGACAGGGCCCGACAGGGCCCGACAGAGCCCGACAGAGCCCGACAGGGCCCGACAGAGCCCAGTAGAGCCCGACAGAGCCCGACAGAGCCCGACAGGGCCGACAGGGCCCGACAGGGCCTGACAGGGCCCAGTAGAGCCCGACAGAGCCCGACAGAGCCCGACAGAGCCCGACAGGGCCGGACAGAGCCCGACAGGGCCCGACAGAGCCCGACAGAGCCCGACAGGGCCCGACAGGGCCCGACAGAGCCCGACAGGGCCCGACAGGGCCCAGTAGAGCCCGATAGAGCCCGACAGAGCCCGATAGAGCCCGACAGAGCCCGACAGAGCCCGACAGGGCCCCATAGAGCCCGACAGAGCCCGACAGGGCCCAGTAGAGCCCGACAGAGCCCGACAGAGCCCGACAGAGCCCGACAGAGCCCAGTAGAGCCCGACAGAGCCCGACAGAGCCCGACAGAGCCCGACAGGGCCCGACAGGGCCCGACAGAGCCCGACAGAGCCCGACAGGGCCCAGTAGAGCCCGACAGAGCCCGACAGAGCCCGACAGAGCCCAGCAGAGCCCGACAGAGCCCGACAGAGCACGACAGGGCCCGACAGGGCCCGACAGAGCCCAGTAGAGCCCGACAGAGCCCGACAGAGCCGACAGAGCCCGACAGGGCCCGACAGAGCCCGACAGAGCCCGACAGGGACCGACAGGGCCCAGTAGAGCCCGACAGAGCCCGACAGGGACCGACAGAGCCCGACAGAGCCCGACAGGGCCCGACAGAGCCCGACAGAGCCCGACAGAGCCCGACAGGGCCCGACAGGGCCCGACAGAGCCCGACAGAGCCCGACAGGGCCCGACAGGGCCCGACAGAGCCCGACAGAGCCGACAGGGCCCAGTAGAGCCCGACAGAGCCCGACAGAGCCCGACAGAGCCCGGACAGGGCCCGACAGAGCCCGACAGAGCCCGACAGGGCCCGACAGAGCCCGACAGGGCCCGACAGAGCCCGACAGAGCCCGACAGAGCCCGACAGGGCCCCACAGAGCCCGACAGAGCCCGACAGGGCCCAGTAGAGCCCGACAGAGCCCGACAGAGCCCAGTAGAGCCCGACAGAGCCCGACAGAGCCCGACAGAGCCGACAGGGCCCGACAGGGCCCGACAGAGCCCGACAGAGCCCGACAGGGCCCAGTAGAGCCCGACAGAGCCCGACAGAGCCCGACAGAGCCCGACAGAGCCCAGTAGAGCCCGACAGAGCCCGACAGAGCCTGACAGGGCCCGACAGGGCCCGACAGAGCCCGACAGAGCCCGACAGGGCCCGACAGGGCCCGACAGGGCCCGACAGGGCCCAGTAGAGCCCGACAGAGCCCGACAGAGCCTGACAGAGCCCGACAGGGCCCGACAGAGCCCGACAGGGACCGACAGAGGCCCGACAGAGCCCAGTAGAGCCCGACAGAGCCCGACAGAGCCCGACAGAGCCCGACAGGGCCCGACAGGGCCCGACAGAGCCCGACAGAGCCCGACAGAGCCCGACAGGGCCCAGTAGAGCCCGACAGAGCCCGACAGAGCCCGACAGAGCCCAGCAGAGCCCGACAGAGCCCGACAGAGCCCGACAGAGCCTGACAGAGCCCGACAGGGCCCGACAGGGCCTGACAGAGCCCGACAGAGCCCGACAGGGCCCAGTAGAGCCCGACAGAGCCCGACAGAGCCCGACAGAGCCCGACAGGGCCCGACAGGGCCCGACAGGGCCCAGTAGAGCCCGACAGAGCCCTACAGGGCCCGAGAGAGCCCGACAGAGCCCGACAGGGCCCGACAGAGCCCGACAGAGCCCGACAGGGCCCAGTAGAGCCCGACAGAGCCCGACAGAGCCCGACAGAGCCCGACAGGGCCCGACAGAGCCCGACAGAGCCCGACAGGGCCCGACAGAGCCCGACAGAGCCCGACAGAGCCCCACAGAGCCCGACAGAGCCCGACAGGGCCCAGTAGAGCCCGACAGAGCCCGACAGAGCCCGATAGAGCCCGACAGAGCCCAGTAGAGCCCGACAGAGCCCGACAGAGCCCGACAGAGCCCGACAGGGCCCGACAGGGCCCGACAGAGCCCGACAGAGCCCGACAGGGCCCAGTAGAGCTCGACAGAGCCCGACAGAGCCCGACAGAGCCCGACAGAGCCCAGTAGAGCCCGACAGAGCCCGACAGAGCCTGACAGGGCCCGACAGGGCCCGACAGAGCCCGACAGAGCCCGACAGGGCCCGACAGAGCCCAGTAGAGCCCGACAGAGCCCGACAGAGCCCGACAGAGCCCGACAGGGCCCGACAGGGCCCGACAGGGCCCAGTAGAGCCCGACAGAGCCCGACAGAGCCCGACAGAGCCGACAGGGCCGGACAGAGCCCGACAGGGCCCGACAGAGCCCGACAGAGCCCGACAGGGCCCGACAGGGCCCGACAGAGCCCGACAGGGCCCGACAGGGCCCAGTAGAGCCCGATAGAGCCCGACAGAGCCCGATAGAGCCCGACAGAGCCCGACAGAGCCCGACAGGGCCCCATAGAGCCCGACAGAGCCCGACAGGGCCCAGTAGAGCCCGACAGAGCCCGACAGAGCCCGACAGAGCCCGACAGAGCCCAGTAGAGCCCGACAGAGCCCGACAGAGCCCGACAGAGCCCGACAGGGCCCGACAGGGCCCGACAGAGCCCGACAGAGCCCGACAGGGCCCAGTAGAGCCCGACAGAGCCCGACAGAGCCCGACAGAGCCCAGCAGAGCCCGACAGAGCCCGACAGAGCACGACAGGGCCCGACAGGGCCCGACAGAGCCCAGTAGAGCCCGACAGAGCCCGACAGAGCCCGACAGAGCCCGACAGGGCCCGACAGAGCCCGACAGAGCCCGACAGGGACCGACAGGGCCCAGTAGAGCCCGACAGAGCCCGACAGGGACCGACAGAGCCCGACAGAGCCGACAGGGCCCGACAGAGCCCGACAGAGCCCGACAGAGCCCGACAGGGCCCGACAGGGCCCGACAGAGCCCGACAGAGCCCGACAGGGCCCGACAGGGCCCGACAGAGCCCGACAGAGCCCGACAGGGCCCAGTAGAGCCCGACAGAGCCCGACAGAGCCCGACAGAGCCCGACAGGGCCCGACAGAGCCCGACAGAGCCCGACAGGGCCCGACAGAGCCCGACAGGGCCCGACAGAGCCCGACAGAGCCCGACAGAGCCCGACAGGGCCCCACAGAGCCCGACAGAGCCCGACAGGGCCCAGTAGAGCCCGACAGAGCCCGACAGAGCCCAGTAGAGCCCGACAGAGCCCGACAGAGCCCGACAGAGCCCGACAGGGCCCGACAGGGCCCGACAGAGCCCGACAGAGCCCGACAGGGCCCAGTAGAGCCCGACAGAGCCCGACAGAGCCCGACAGAGCCCGACAGAGCCCAGTAGAGCCCGACAGAGCCCGACAGAGCCTGACAGGGCCCGACAGGGCCCGACAGAGCCCGACAGAGCCCGACAGGGCCCGACAGGGCCCGACAGGGCCCGACAGGGCCCAGTAGAGCCCGACAGAGCCCGACAGAGCCCGACAGAGCCCGACAGGGCCCGACAGAGCCCGACAGGGACCGACAGAGCCCGACAGAGCCCAGTAGAGCCCGACAGAGCCCGACAGAGCCCGACAGAGCCCGACAGGGCCCGACAGGGCCCGACAGAGCCCGACAGAGCCCGACAGAGCCCGACAGGGCCCAGTAGAGCCCGACAGAGCCCGACAGAGCCCGACAGAGCCCAGCAGAGCCCGACAGAGCCCGACAGAGCACGACAGGGCCCGACAGGGCCCGACAGAGCCCAGTAGAGCCCGACAGAGCCCGACAGAGCCCGACAGAGCCCGACAGGGCCCGACAGAGCCCGACAGAGCCCGACAGGGACCGACAGGGCCCAGTAGAGCCCGACAGAGCCCGACAGGGACCGACAGAGCCCGACAGAGCCCGACAGGGCCCGACAGAGCCCGACAGAGCCCGACAGAGCCCGACAGGGCCCGACAGGGCCCGACAGAGCCCGACAGGGCCCGACAGAGCCCGAGAGGGCCCAGTAGAGCCCGACAGAGCCCGACAGAGCCCGACAGGGCCCGACAGGGCCCGACAGGGCCCAGTAGAGCCCGACAGAGCCCGACAGAGCCCGACAGGGCCCGACAGGGCCCGACAGAGCCCAGTAGAGCCCGACAGAGCCCGACAGAGCCCGACAGAGCCCGACAGGGCCCGACAGAGCCCGACAGGGCCCGACAGGGCCCGACAGAGCCCCGACAGGGCCCAGTAGAGCCCGACAGAGCCCGACAGAGCCCGACAGGGCCCGACAGGGCCCGACAGGGCCCAGTAGAGCCCGACAGAGCCCGACAGAGCCCGACAGAGCCCGACAGGGCCCGACAGAGCCCAGTAGAGCCCAGTAGAGCCCGACAGGGCCCGACAGGGCCCGACAGAGCCCAGTAGAGCCCAGTAGAGCCCGACAGGGCCCGAGAGAGCCCGACAGGGCCCAGTAGAGCCCGACAGAGCCCGACAGAGCCCAGTAGAGCCCGACAGAGCCCGACAGGGCCCGACAGAGCCCGACAGAGCCCGACAGGGCCCGACAGGGCCCGACAGAGCCCGACAGGGCCCGACAGGGCCCAGTAGAGCCCGATAGAGCCCGACAGAGCCCGATAGAGCCCGACAGAGCCCGACAGAGCCCGACAGGGCCCATAGAGCCCGACAGAGCCCGACAGGGCCCAGTAGAGCCCGACAGAGCCCGACAGAGCCCGACAGAGCCCGACAGAGCCCAGTAGAGCCCGACAGAGCCCGACAGAGCCCGACAGAGCCCGACAGGGCCCGACAGGGCCCGACAGAGCCCGACAGAGCCCGACAGGGCCCAGTAGAGCCCGACAGAGCCCGACAGAGCCCGACAGAGCCCAGCAGAGCCCGACAGAGCCCGACAGAGCCCGACAGGGCCCGACAGGGCCCGACAGGGCCCAGTAGAGCCCGACAGAGCCCGACAGAGCCCGACAGAGCCCGACAGGGCCCGACAGAGCCCGACAGAGCCCGACAGGGACCGACAGGGCCCAGTAGAGCCCGACAGAGCCCGACAGGGACCGACAGAGCCCGACAGAGCCCGACAGGGCCCGACAGAGCCCGACAGAGCCCGACAGAGCCCGACAGGGCCCGACAGGGCCCGACAGAGCCCGACAGAGCCCGACAGGGCCCGACAGGGCCCGACAGAGCCCGACAGAGCCCGACAGGGCCCAGTAGAGCCCGACAGAGCCCGACAGAGCCCGACAGAGCCCGACAGGGCCCGACAGAGCCCGACAGAGCCCGACAGGGCCCGACAGAGCCCGACAGGGCCCAGACAGAGCCCGACAGAGCCCGACAGAGCCCGACAGGGCCCCACAGAGCCCGACAGAGCCCGACAGGGCCCAGTAGAGCCCGACAGAGCCCGACAGAGCCCAGTAGAGCCCGACAGAGCCCGACAGAGCCCGACAGAGCCCGACAGGGCCCGACAGGGCCCGACAGAGCCCGACAGAGCCCGACAGGGCCCAGTAGAGCCCGACAGAGCCCGACAGAGCCCGACAGAGCCCGACAGAGCCCAGTAGAGCCCGACAGAGCCCACCGACAGAGCCTGACAGGGCCCGACAGGGCCCGACAGAGCCCGACAGAGCCCGACAGGGCCCGACAGGGCCCGACAGGGCCCGACAGGGCCCAGTAGAGCCCGACAGAGCCCGACAGAGCCCGACAGAGCCCGACAGGGCCCGACAGAGCCCGACAGGGACCGACAGAGCCCGACAGAGCCAGTAGAGCCCGACAGAGCCCGACAGAGCCCGACAGAGCCCGACAGGGCCCGACAGGGCCCGACAGAGCCCGACAGAGCCCGACAGAGCCCGACAGGGCCCAGTAGAGCCCGACAGAGCCCGACAGAGCCCGACAGAGCCCAGCAGAGCCCGACAGAGCCCGACAGAGCACGACAGGGCCCGACAGGGCCCGACAGAGCCCAGTAGAGCCCGACAGAGCCCGACAGAGCCCGACAGAGCCCGACAGGGCCCGACAGAGCCCGACAGAGCCCGACAGGGACCGACAGGGCCCAGTAGAGCCCGACAGAGCCCGACAGGGACCGACAGAGCCCGACAGAGCCCGACAGGGCCCGACAGAGCCCGACAGAGCCCGACAGAGCCCGACAGGGCCCGACAGGGCCCGACAGGGCCCGACAGAGCCCGAGAGGGCCCAGTAGAGCCCGACAGAGCCCGACAGAGCCCGACAGGGGCCCGACAGGGCCCGACAGGGCCCAGTAGAGCCCGACAGAGCCCGACAGAGCCCGACAGGGCCCGACAGGGCCCGACAGAGCCCAGTAGAGCCAGACAGAGCCCGACAGAGCCCGACAGAGCCCGACAGGGCCCGACAGAGCCCGACAGGGCCCGACAGGGCCCGACAGAGCCCGACAGGGCCCAGTAGAGCCCGACAGAGCCCGACAGAGCCCGACAGGGCCCGACAGGGCCCGACAGGCCCAGTAGAGCCCGACAGAGCCCGACAGAGCCCGACAGAGCCCGACAGGGCCCGACAGAGCCCAGTAGAGCCCAGTAGAGCCCGACAGGGCCCCGACAGGGCCCGACAGAGCCCAGTAGAGCCCAGTAGAGCCCGACAGGGCCCGAGAGAGCCCGACAGGGCCCAGTAGAGCCCGACAGAGCCCGACAGAGCCCAGTAGAGCCCGACAGAGCCCGACAGAGCCCGACAGAGCCCGACAGAGCCCGACAGGGCCCGACAGGGCCCGACAGGGCCCAGTAGAGCCCGACAGAGCCCTACAGGGCCCGAGAGAGCCCGACAGAGCCCGACAGGGCCCGACAGAGCCTGACAGGGCCCGACAGAGCCCGACAGAGCCCGACAGGGCCAGTAGAGCCCGACAGAGCCCGACAGAGCCCGACAGAGCCCGACAGGGCCCGACAGAGCCCGACAGAGCCCGACAGGGCCCAGTAGAGCCCGACAGGGCCCGACAGAGCCCGACAGAGCCCGACAGAGCCCGACAGGGCCCCACAGAGCCCGACAGAGCCCGACAGGGCCCAGTAGAGCCCGACAGAGCCCGACAGAGCCCGATAGAGCCCGACAGAGCCCAGTAGAGCCCGACAGAGCCCGACAGAGCCCGACAGAGCCAGACAGGGCCCGACAGGGCCCGACAGATCCCGACAGAGCCCGACAGGGCCCAGTAGAGCTCGACAGAGCCCGACAGAGCCCGACAGAGCCCGACAGAGCCCAGTAGAGCCCGACAGAGCCCGACAGAGCCTGACAGGGCCCGACAGGGCCCGACAGAGCCCGACAGAGCCGACAGGGCCCGACAGAGCCCAGTAGAGCCCGACAGAGCCCGACAGAGCCCGACAGAGCCGACAGGGCCCGACAGGGCCCGACAGGGCCCAGTAGAGCCCGACAGAGCCGACAGAGCCCGACAGGGCCCGACAGAGCCCGACAGGGCCCGACAGGGCCCGACAGGGCCCGACAGAGCCCGACAGAGCCCGACAGGGCCCGACAGAGCCCGACAGAGCCCGACAGGGCCCGACAGGGCCCGACAGAGCCCGACAGAGCCCGACAGGGCCCCATAGAGCCCGACAGAGCCCGACAGGGCCCAGTAGAGCCCGACAGAGCCCGACAGAGCCCGACAGAGCCCGACAGAGCCCAGTAGGAGCCCGACAGAGCCCGACAGAGCCCGACAGAGCCCGACAGGGCCCGACAGGGCCCGACAGAGCCCGACAGAGCCCGACAGAGCCCGACAGGGCCCAGTAGAGCCCGACAGAGCCCGACAGAGCCCGACAGAGCCCAGCAGAGCCCGACAGAGCCCGACAGAGCACGACAGGGCCCGACAGGGCCCGACAGAGCCCAGTAGAGCCCGACAGAGCCCGACAGAGCCCGACAGAGCCCGACAGGGCCCGACAGAGCCCGACAGAGCCCGACAGGGACCGACAGGGCCCAGTAGAGCCCGACAGAGCCCGACAGGGACCGACAGAGCCCGACAGAGCCCGACAGGGCCCGACAGAGCCCGACAGAGCCCGACAGAGCCCGACAGGGCCCGACAGAGCCCGAGAGGGCCCAGTAGAGCCCGACAGAGCCCGACAGAGCCCGACAGGGCCGACAGGGCCCGACAGGGCCCAGTAGAGCCCGACAGAGCCCGACAGAGCCCGACAGGCCCGACAGGGCCCGACAGAGCCCAGTAGAGCCCGACAGAGCCCGACAGAGCCCGACAGAGCCCGACAGGGCCCGACAGAGCCCGACAGGGCCCGACAGGGCCCGACAGAGCCCGACAGGGCCCAGTAGAGCCCGACAGAGCCGA
This sequence comes from Caloenas nicobarica, assembly GCF_036013445.1. Lineage (NCBI taxonomy): Eukaryota > Metazoa > Chordata > Aves > Columbiformes > Columbidae > Caloenas > Caloenas nicobarica. The sequence continues at coordinate 3,643 of NW_027017501.1, read as the reverse complement.
CAGAGCCCGACAGGCCCGACAGGGCCCGACAGGGCCCAGTAGAGCCCGACAGAGCCCGACAGAGCCCAGTAGAGCCCAGTAGAGCCCGACAGAGCCCGACAGAGCCCGACAGAGCCCGACAGGGCCCGACAGAGCCCGACAGAGCCCGACAGAGCCCGACAGGGCCCGACAGAGCCCGAGAGGGCCCAGTAGAGCCCGACAGAGCCCGACAGAGCCCGACAGGGCCCGACAGGGCCCGACAGGGCCCAGTAGAGCCCGACAGAGCCCGACAGAGCCCGACAGGGCCCGACAGGGCCCGACAGAGCCCAGTAGAGCCCGACAGAGCCCGACAGAGCCCGACAGAGCCCGACAGGGCCCGACAGAGCCCGACAGGGCCCGACAGGGCCCGACAGAGCCCGACAGGGCCCGACAGAGCCCGACAGGGCCCAGTAGAGCCCGACAGAGCCCGACAGAGCCCGACAGGGCCCGACAGGGCCCGACAGGGCCCAGTAGAGCCCGACAGAGCCCGACAGAGCCCAGTAGAGCCCAGTAGAGCCCGACAGAGCCCGACAGAGCCCGACAGAGCCTGATAGGGCCCGACAGAGCCCAGTAGAGCCCAGTAGAGCCCGACAGGGCCCGACAGGGCCCGACAGGGCCCAGTAGAGCCCGACAGAGCCCGACAGAGCCTGACAGAGCCCGACAGGGCCCGACAGGGCCTGACAGAGCCCGACAGAGCCCGACAGGGCCCAGTAGAGCCCGACAGAGCCCGACAGAGCCCGACAGAGCCCGACAGGGCCCGACAGGGCCCGACAGGGCCCAGTAGAGCCCGACAGAGCCCTACAGGGCCCGAGAGAGCCCGACAGAGCCCGACAGGGCCCGACAGAGCCCGACAGAGCCCGACAGGGCCCAGTAGATCCCGACAGAGCCCGACAGAGCCCGACAGAGCCCGACAGGGCCCGACAGAGCCCGACAGAGCCCGACAGGGCCCGACAGAGCCCGACAGGGCCCGACAGAGCCCGACAGAGCCCGACAGAGCCCGACAGGGCCCCACAGAGCCCGACAGAGCCCGACAGGGCCCAGTAGAGCCCGACAGAGCCCGACAGAGCCCGACAGAGCCCAGTAGAGGCCCGACAGAGCCCGACAGAGCCCGACAGAGCCCGACAGGGCCCGACAGGGCCCGACAGAGCCCGACAGAGCCCGACAGGGCCCAGTAGAGCCCGACAGAGCCCGACAGAGCCCGACAGAGCCCGACAGAGCCCAGTAGAGCCCGACAGAGCCCGACAGAGCCTGACAGGGCCCGACAGGGCCCGACAGAGCCCGACAGAGCCCGACAGGGCCCGACAGAGCCCAGTAGAGCCCGACAGAGCCCGACAGAGCCCGACAGAGCCCGACAGGGCCCGACAGGGCCCGACAGGGCCCAGTAGAGCCCGACAGAGCCCGACAGAGCCCGACAGAGCCCGACAGGGCCCGACAGAGCCCGACAGGGCCCGACAGAGCCCGACAGAGCCCGACAGAGCCCGACAGGGCCCCACAGAGCCCGACAGAGCCCGACAGGGCCCAGTAGAGCCCGACAGAGCCCGACAGAGCCCGACAGAGCCCAGTAGAGCCCGACAGAGCCCGACAGAGCCCGACAGAGCCCGACAGGGCCCGACAGGGCCCGACAGAGTCCGACAGATCCCGACAGGGCCCAGTAGAGCCCGACAGAGCCCGACAGAGCCCGACAGAGCCCGACAGAGCCCAGTAGAGCCCGACAGAGCCCGACAGAGCCTGACAGGGCCCAACAGGGCCCGACAGAGCCCGACAGAGCCCGACAGGGCCCGACAGAGCCCAGTAGAGCCCGACAGAGCCCGACAGAGCCCGACAGAGCCCGACAGGGCCCGACAGGGCCCAGTAGAGCCCGACAGAGCCCGACAGAGCCCGACAGAGCCCGACAGGGCCCGACAGAGCCCGACAGGGCCCGACAGAGCCCGACAGAGCCCGACAGGGCCCGACAGGGCCCAGTAGAGCCCGATAGAGCCCGACAGAGCCCGACAGAGCCCGACAGGGCCCCATAGAGCCCGACAGAGCCCGACAGGGCCCAGTAGAGCCCGACAGAGCCCGACAGAGCAAGACAGAGCCCAGTAGAGCCCGACAGAGCCCGACAGAGCCCGACAGAGCCCGACAGGGCCCGACAGGGCCCGACAGAGCCCGACAGTGCCCGACAGAGCCCGAAAGGGCCCAGTAGAGCCCGACAGAGCCCGACAGAGCCCGACAGAGCCCAGCAGAGCCCGACAGAGCCCGACAGAGCACGACAGGGCCCGACAGGGCCCGACAGAGCCCAGTAGAGCCCGACAGAGCCCGACAGAGCCCGACAGAGCCCAACAGGGCCCGACAGAGCCCGACAGAGCCCGACAGGGACCGACAGGGCCCAGTAGAGCCCGACAGAGCCCGACAGGGACCGACAGAGCCCGACAGAGCCCGACAGGGCCCGACAGAGCCCGACAGAGCCCGACAGAGCCCGACAGGGCCCGACAGGGCCCGACAGAGCCCGACAGAGCCCGACAGGGCCCGACAGAGCCCGAGAGGGCCCAGTAGAGCCCGACAGAGCCCGACAGAGCCCGACAGGGCCCGACAGGGCCCGACAGGGCCCAGTAGAGCCCGACAGAGCCCGACAGAGCCCGACAGAGCCCGACAGGGCCCGACAGAGCCCAGTAGAGCCCGACAGAGCCCGACAGAGCCTGACAGGGCCCGACAGGGCCCGACAGAGCCCGACAGAGCCCGACAGGGTCCGACAGAGCCCAGTAGAGCCCGACAGAGCCCGACAGAGCCCGACAGAGCCCGACAGGGCCCGACAGGGCCCGACAGGGCCCAGTAGAGCCCGACAGAGCCCGACAGAGCCCGACAGAGCCCGACAGGGCCCGACAGAGCCCGACAGAGCCCGACAGGCCCGACAGAGCCCGACAGAGCCCGACAGAGCCCGACAGGGCCCAGTAGAGCCCGATAGAGCCCGACAGAGCCCGATAGAGCCCGACAGAGCCCGACAGAGCCCGACAGGGCCCCATAGAGCCCGACAGAGCCCGATAGGGCCCAGTAGAGCCCGACAGAGCCCGACAGAGCCCGACAGAGCCCGACAGAGCCCAGTAGAGCCCGACAGAGCCCAGTAGAGCCCGACAGAGCCCGACAGAGCCCGACAGAGCCCGACAGGGCCCGACAGGGCCCGACAGAGCCCGACAGAGCCCGACAGAGCCCGACAGGGCCCAGTAGAGCCCGACAGGGCCCGACAGAGCCCGACAGAGCCCAGCAGAGCCCGACAGAGCCCGACAGAGCACGACAGGGCCCGACAGGGCCCGACAGAGCCCAGTAGAGGCCGACAGAGCCCGACAGAGCCCGACAGAGCCCGACAGGGCCCGACAGAGCCCGACAGAGCCCGACAGGGACCGACAGGGCCCAGTAGAGCCCGACAGAGCCCGACAGGGACCGACAGAGCCCGACAGAGCCCGACAGGGCCCGACAGAGCCCGACAGAGCCCGACAGAGCCCGACAGGGCCCAGTAGAGCCCGACAGAGCCCGACAGAGCCCGACAGAGCCCGACAGGGCCCGACAGAGCCCGACAGGTCCCGACAGAGCCCGACAGAGCCCGACAGGGCCCGACAGGGCCCGACAGAGCCCGACAGGGCCCGACAGG